>NW_006408632.1:2965893-3022124 GCF_000296735.1 Chrysochloris asiatica
TTTGAAATGTATTTCCCTTATTTCCATTCAAATGAGCATATTGGGTTTCTGATAGTTGCTTGGTGAAATTCAATAATGAACTCTAAATATTTCCAGCTAATTATCTAAAATTTAATAATATTTTAAAGCTTCTTATAGGGAAAATGACGTGGTGTGGCACTGTAGAATAAGCACTGGACTGCAATGTCTATTTGAACCAAAGGTCAGCAGTTCAAAATCACCAGCTGCTCCTTGGAAACCCTATGAGTCAAGACCAATTTGGCAGCACAATAGGGAAAATGAGGCTTATGGTGGGCTTTGGCTGTTTAACACACGAGAATTCGAACAACCATTCTACTATGATAGAATACTAAAAGTGGTAGTAAGCAGGAGCCTACCTCTCATTACAGAACTAAAAGGGGTAAATAATTCTTTGACTCTCTGTTGGCTTAGGTGTAGACAAGCACATAGCCTTTGCCAACAAGACACTTCATCAAGTGGAGCTTTTAACCTTCAGAAATAATTTAAAGAGAAGGGGGGAGGAGATGGAACAGAAATAATTTAAAGAGAAGGGGGGAGGAGATGGGGCAGTAGCATTTGCCAAGTAGCTAAGTGTCTAGAGGTGGCAATGGTGACCATTCAGACTGCTCCAATGTACAATCGTAGCTATACTTTGGTTTCCTTATTACTTCCCATTGTTTACATCTAATCAATGTTTATATGATACCTTTGTTATACTTTCAGAGAGTGCTTTCTGCTTAATTATCCATAATAGATTCCAAATATTTGAAACCAAGAAGCATAAGCTATTACTTGCATCATCAAAGTTGTTTGTTTAATTGCAGGTGAGCTCTACCAAAATGATAATTGCTTTTATTTGTAGAATTGGTTGAAATCTGTTTGAAGAACTTACACATTCTTATTTCATTTTATCCTAAGGAGATTAGTATGAAATAGTCAGCAGTTATTTCTATGTCTAAGTGATATAAGAAGAAGCAAAGGCAAGAAAATGTTAAAATGTTAAATGGCTTCCCTAGGGACCCATGGCTACTCAGACATGGAGAAGAGTTTAAAAGACAGATCCCTTGACTCTCATTATCACATTTCCCCGTATTTTTCACATTATCTTATATGGGGATAGAGCAAGTCAAAGTCTTAATAAAAAGGATAGCCTAGACAAATTTTAATTCAGCCAGTATTTATTGAACAAGTCTTTGTGCTGCAGGGTATTAAAGAGAGAGACAGAGATAGATGAATGAAAACTGTCCTCACTCTTCAGGAATTTGCTCTCTCACCAGGAAGGCCCACATGTGAGCAATTAACTTTTATGTAATACTAGAATTTGAGGGTGCTAAGAGTAATTGGTTCTTTTGCCAAAAGAACCAATAAATCTGTTTTGGAAGAAGTGCAGCCAGAGTGCTCCTTAGAGGCCAAGATGGCCAAACTTCGTCTCTCATACTTTGGACATATTATCAGGAGGGAACAGTTGCTGGAGAAGGATATCATGCTTGGTAAGATGGAGGGCCAGAGAAAAAGAGGAAGACCCCCAATGAGATGGATTGGCCAGTTGGCAACATCGATGGACTCAAGCGTGGCAACAATAGTGAGATTGGCCCAGGATCGGACATTGTTTCATTCTGCTGTGCATAAGGTAGCTATGAGTCAGTGCCAACTCGATGGCACCTAACAACAACAACAACGAGTAACCGACAATGATAGTGTTATACGAGCATTTATTTTTTTGCTCAGAGGCATTTATCTGGCTTTCCACGGATGACAAAAATTTCATAAATATGTTTGAGATTAAGGACATTTCCCATGGGAGATGTCTGCTGTGAGCCAAGGACCAAATAGGGAGTGTGTGGCATGAGTTTTTTTAGGGAAATCAGAGTTGGTTTTCAAGGGAATTCTCAAAGGGTGATCTCTGCATGAAGGAAATAGAGATGGACCTTGACACTTGATTATATTGAGATTTGTTGTTGTTGTTAGGTGCCATCAAGTCAATACCGATTCATACTGACCCTATGCACAAAAGAACAAAACACTGCCCAGTACTGGGCCAACCTCACAATTGTTACCATGCTTGAGCCCACTGATGCTGCCATTTATCCAATCCATCTCACTGGGCTCTTCCTCTTTTTCTCTGACCTTCCACCCTACCAAACATTATATCCTTTTCCAGCGAATAGTCCCTCCTGACAGTATGTCCAAAGTATCAGAGATGACATTTGGCCATCCTGGCCTCCAAGGAGCACTCTGACTGCACTTCTTCCAACACAGATCTTTTGGTTCTTTTGGCAGCTCATGGCACTTTCAATATTCTCCTCCAAAACCACAACTCAGAAGTATCAATTATTCTGCAGTCTTCCTTATTCACTGTCCAGCTTTCACATGCATATGAGAATTTTGAAAATACCATGGCTTGTGTCAGGCGTACCTTAGTCTTCAAGCTGACACCTTTACTCTTCAATACTTTTAAAAGGTCCTGTGTGGCACATTTGCCTAATGCAATATGTCGTTTGATTTCTTGACTGCTGTTTCTATGAGTGTTGATAGTTGATCCAGGAAGAATGATGTCCTTGACAACTTCAATCTTTTCTCTATTGATAAGAATGTTGTTGATTGGTCTAGTGGTGAACAATTTTGTTTTCTTGACATTGAGATGCAATCCATACCAAAGGCTGTGTTCTTTGATTTTCATCAGTAAATATTTTAAGTCTTCTTCACTTTCAGCAAGCAAGGTTGTATCATCTGCATATCGCAAGTTTTCAATGGGTCTCCCTCCAGTCCTCAAGCCACAATTTTCTTCATAGAATCCAGCTTCTCGGATTTTATGCTCAGCATACAGGTTGAACAAGTATGGTGAAAGAATACAACCTTGTCACACACCTTTCTTAACTTTAATCCATTCATTGTTCCCATGTTCTTTTTGGACAACTCCCTTCTGGTCCAGGTACAGATTCCTCATGAACACAATTAAGTTTTCCAGAATACTCATACTTCATAATGTTGTCCATAGCTTGTCATGATCCACACAATCAAAATCCTTTGCATAGTCAATAAAGCACAGGTAAACATCTTTCTGATATTCTCTGCTTTAAGCCAAGATGCATCGGACATCAACAATGATATCCCTCATTTCACAACCTCTTCTGAATCAGGCTTGAACCTCTGGAAGTTCTCTGTCAATGTTTACTTGCAGCCATTTCTGTATTATCTTTAGTAAAACTTTACGCAAATAGGATATCAAAAATATTGTCCAATGATTTCCGCATTCCTTTGAGTCACCTCTCTTTGGAATGGGCACAAATACGGATCTCTTCCAATCAGTTGGCCAGACAGTTGTCTTCCAAATTTCTTGACAGAGATGAGTGAGTGCCTCCTGTGCCACCTCACTTTATTGAACAATTTCAATTTTTATTCTATCAATTCCTGGTGCCTTGTTCCTTGCCAATTCCTTCAATGCATCTTGGACTTCCTTCCTAAGTATCATTGTCTCTTGATCATATGCTACCTCTTGAAATGGCTGAACATTTCCTTTTGGTACAGTGACTGTGTATTCCTTCCATTTTCTGTTGATGCTTTCTGCATCATTCAATAATTTTCCCAGAGAATCCTTCAATAATGAAGTTCAGGCTTGAATTTTTTCTTCAGTTCCCCTAGCTTGAGAAATGCTGAGTGTATTCTTCCTTTTTTGGTTTTCTGATTCCAGATCTTTACACAGTTTGCTGTAATAGTTAGCTTTATCTTCTCGATATTGAGCTTTTGGGTTCCCTTAACTTTTGAGAATCATTCTCTAAGATAGGAGTTTCAAGTGTTCTCCAAGGAAGCTTGCTAAAATATAGTTTCCCAGACTTAAATTTCAAGGTCTTGATTTTCTTCTCTGTGTTCTGTTGTTGTTTTGTACAATTGAGTCAATTACAATTCATGGCAGCACTATTTATTACAGAGTAGAGCTTCTCCATAGAGTTTTCTTTGCTATATAATCCTTACAGAAGAACGTCACCAGACCTTTTCTTCAGTGGTGCGGCTAGGTGGATTTGAACCACCAATTCTTGGGTTATCAGTACTTGACTGATAACAAACTATAAAAAATAGCAAACTATTTTTTTTTCACCAAGGGACCTTAAAAGTGGTTGCTGTTGAGCAATTATGACTAATGGTGACCCTACATAATCTATGGGGTTCTAAATGGCTGGTTTTTCAGTAGCAGATCACCAGGACTTTTTGTCTGAGTTGCTTCTGAGTGGATTTGAACCTACAAGTTTTTGGTTATCAGGTGAGCACATTGACTATTTATACTACCCAGAGACTGTGTGTGGGTTGTTGTTTTGTTGTTGCTGTTAAATACTGTCGAGTCTGGTTCTCCTCATAGTGACCCTATATATTTGTACTTAAAATCTTGATGATGTAGCTGTATCTGACAATATTCTGGAGCTATTCATGATGTTTTCATCTTTTTTCACTATATCTGATTCTGTTACACTGCTATTCAAATGGTTTTCAGTGGCTAAACATTCAGATATAATCTGCCTTTCCTTTGTCCTAATCTATCTTAGTTAGTTTGGTAGCTCAGCTGAAACCTGTCCACCTGGGGTGACCCTGATGACATTTAAAATGCCTATGGTATACCTTTCAGTATCACAGTAACACACAAGCCACCACAGTATGACAAACTGACAATTACTGAAGGAAATATCATGTTTTCCCTAAATTTTTCTGAACTGCAATCCTATTGCTTTCTCTATATACCTATAAATCCTGATATAATAAAATGGCCTCAAAATTTTACTAGGTTTTTCAGGTGCCTTACATGATCTGATTCCATTTGAGAAGTTAATTGCATCCCAAGTATATAGAGAATGTGTCTCAAAATGAGGAAGGTCAAATACATGAGAAGGAATAAAGATAGCCAATGACACTTATAGAGCATGAAGTGTTGTTTGATATAAATAAACAATGATGGTTATGTCTGTTTGAGTTTTTTTTAAAAATCGCATAGGAAATAGAATTATTTATGTGCTGTTAAATTATTTACACAAATCAGAGGATAGATATACTCATTGTTCAAATGGGTGGGTTTTGTTATAAAACTGAGAGAACTTGAAGAGATAAAGGCAATTATATATTTCTCTAATCAGAAATGCAGTTGCCAATGATGACAGTTACAATGAATTAGAGAAACTGGTATAATGTTCACCAAGTTGAAAAATGAAACACAGAGTCAGGTGCAATCTGCGGCACATATCTGTGACAATATATCTAGTGACATACTGCAAGGAGACATTAAAATAGTTCAGATATTGGATTCAATTGTAATTGAATCTCTTTTTAACAACTGTAGAACATATTTGTGTTTATAAAAGAGCAAGATAGTATGGTTTTGAAATTGAGGAAAATAGTCATAGGATGGTCTCTTCCTGGTGTGCCACTGTAGAATCAGCATTGGACTGCCAACCACAATGTCAATAGTTCAAATCTACCAGCTGCTCCTCAGAAACCCTATACAGAGTCGCTATGAGTTGGACTGACTCAATGGTACTTAACAACAACAGCAACAACATAAATAATAAAACTGGAAAGAGAGTCATCATTATAGTCCATTTAACATGAAGTGAAAGCTTGGAAATAACTAGTGAGTTGGTATGTTTCTGGCAGATATTAGGACAAATAAATGTTGGGTGAATATGGTTAAGAGTTTACTCTTTGGCATCTGCCTGTTAGTGTTTCATTCCTGGTTCTATAATTTATTAACTGTGTTTAGGAAAGTTACCTATATATCTGTGTCTCAGTTCTCTTAATATAAAATGAAGATTGCAAGTGTGTCCATTCTTAGTATTGCTCTGATGATTAAATGTGCTGAGGATAGTGAGCTCAACTAAAGTTAATTACTCATATTATAATTTTCTAGAATACAATTTATTTTCCTCTGAATGCATCTGGAATAAAATAGAATTATTTTCTTTGGTGAATCTTTTTTTTTTTAATTAATGAATTAAAATCCTCTGGTAGAAGTATTTAAACTTACACTGTATGTCAAAGAATGTATATGAGCCTGAGACAGATATAAAGCTGATTGTTATTATTGTTGCTAAGTGCCTTAGAGTTGGTTCTGACTCATAGCAACTCTATATATAGTTTCTGAGAAGCAGCTGGTCGGTTTGGACTGCCAACCATGGGGTTAACAGTCCAGTGCTTATCCTACTGTGCCAAACAAGGGCTCCAAAGCTATGATAAATGGTGTGAAATTAGACAAAAATTATGTCATGAATTTTGATTTTTTTTTTTAAAAGAAAAAGTTAAATCTGGCCAAACCAACTTAATATTGTTTTGAAATGTTCCAGGCTCCTTGCAATTTACTCAGAATAACTCGAACTGTTCACCAGAGTCCTTATCTCAAGTAAGAACAATTATAATAACACATTTTTCAAAAAAGGTTGGCCCATTGGATAATTGTAGCTCTAAAATTCAGTTCAATTATTACTTAAAAAAAAATTATTGTGAATTGAGTGAATGTTTACATTCAACAAATCAGTTTTATATTCAACAAATCATACATTTTGTTTCATCTCAATGATTGCAATCCCTTCCATGCAACAACTTATCCCACTTCCTCCCTGTGATCCCTCTTTCCATTCCACCCACCTTCCCATTCCCTTCTCAGTATTGTCCTTATGTTTGATTAACTGACATTTCAATGACACAGATTCAGTGAATTTGTAAAGCAAAGGTCAAGTAAATTATTTGAATTCAAAGCAAAAGTCAAATAAATTATTTGAAATCAAAGAGAGGAAATATGTAATCTATTTGATTAGTTTTAGATATTTTTCAACTGGTGATCTTTGTGTTTTATAAAGAGTATCAATGATTCAAAGGGTTTTTTTTTGTTTTTTTTTTTTTCTTCCTATTTATTACTTCAGCATAATAACATAAACCTTAGTACAGGAAAAATGCTTAGTGAATTTTGTATGAGGGTGGTGGGAGTGGAGGGTGGGAAAGAGGGTGAAACTGGTAAAATTAATCATCCTCAAGCCTTTGGCACATCGATCTAAGAAAGTTCTTACTATTCCTTTAAAAAACTCTATAAGGGAGACAGAATACAGAATTCTAGTGTCCTCAATCAAGAAAGAATATGTATGTGGTTGTTTCATGTGTATTACTATAGTCTTATAACACACAGGTTTAGTTGCAGGAAATTCCATAATGGATCATTAATATAGTAATATTTTAATAATGCAAGTTGTATTCTCATGATGCTTATAATAATAAAATATTTTAATAAGCAGTAGAAAAGTCTTAAATATAAAACCAACCATGAAATAATATAGATTTAAAATGAAGCACTTTACAGAACTCTAGTGTGTTTGGCTTCTTAATTAAATTATCTGAATTTAGTATTTTAAGTTCAGTTTGTAATTAGATATATGTGACAAAATGAAAAGAAACACCTGTTAACAATCATTAGTAATAGAAACATGGAATGTGCAAAGTATGAATCTAGGAAAATGGAAAGTTATCAAAAATGATATGGAAAGCTTGGAGATCAATATCCTAGGCATTGTTGCGCTGACACAGACTGGTAATGGCAGTTTTTTGATATGGCAATCATATGATCTACTATGCAGGGAAATTGAAGAGGGATAGTATCACATTCGTTGTCCAATGTTTTTTCAAGAATGATCTTGAAGTCTAATGCTGCCAGTGATAAGACAATATCCATTAACCTACAAAGAAGACACATTCCAAGATAGGTGATCCAATGGAATACAAAACCATTGGAAAATTTCATCAATATCACATGCAAATAAAATTTTTGTTTAAAATAATTAAAAAACAGCTACAATAGTACATTCAGAGAGAGCTGCCAGAGTTTCAAAGAAGATTCAGATGAGGACATAGAACAAGATTGCTAATGTGAGATGGATCTTGGCTGAAAGCAGAGAAGACCAGAAATATTTTACCTGTGTTTCATCTGTGTGGATGATAACAAGCTATGGATAACCTTGCAGAGAATGGTATTCCAGAACACTTCATTGTATCGTCAGGAACCATACATAGACCAAGAGGCAGTCATTCATACAGAACAAGGTTTGCACTGAATGGTTTTAAATCAGGAAAGGTGTGCTCCAGGGTTGTATTCTTTCACCATACTTATTCAATTTGTATGCTTATCGGATAATCTGAAAACCTGGATTATATGAAGAAGAACGTGGCATCAGGATTGATGCAGATGACACAACCTTACTTGCTGAAAGGAAAGAGGACTTAAAATACTTTCTGATGAAGATCAAAGACCACAGCCTTGGGTATGGGTTGCACTTTAATGTAAAGAAAGCAAAAGTCCTCACTACTGGACCAATAAATAACATCATGATAAATGGAGAAAAGATTGAAGTTGTCAAAGACTTCAGTTTGCTTGGACCCACTATCCACACTCATGGAAGCAGTAGTCAGGAAATCAAACAACATATTGCATTAGGCTGATCTGCTTCACAAGACCTCTTTAAAGCGTTCAAGAATATTTTTTGCAAAGTTGAACTGTATCTTAGTCATCTAATTCTGTTATAACAGAAATACTACAGGTGGATGTCTTTAATAACCAAAATTTTTTCTCTTTTCTTTCTGTATTTTTGCCTTATGATACTCTTGATGTCATCCCACAATTCTTCTGTTCTTCAGTTGTTAGTGTCTAATGCATCACATCTGTTCTTGATAAGGATTCTAAATTCAGATGGGATATATTCAAGACCATATTTTGTCTCTCATGTACTTGTTTTCGTTTTCTTCAGCTACAGCTTGAACTTGCATATAAGAAATTGATGTGAGAACTTTTCAAGGTGGTTCATCTTCAGGAATAAAGGGTCCAAGAGATTGCTAGACCACACATAGGTTATTGATTCACAATTAGGGATATGTAAGCAGGATGAATTGGGGAAAAGGGGAAAAGAAATCAGTTCTAGGACTAGGAACAATGGTCTTTTCCACAATCTCCTCTTGGTCTTGTTTTGGTTGATGATATTGAGCTTTTCCACCATTTCTTCCTACAGATGTATTAATATGATTTCTGTATATTACATCTGGTAAGATTTGTAATCTGTGTTTTACATAGTCATCTTTTATGTGGTTTACAAATGATTTTTGCAATGAATAAATCATTGGTCTTACAAAATTCCATCATGTAATCTCTAGCACAATTTCTATCACCAAGAGCATGTTTTCCAACTACTGGTCCTTTCTCTTTGCTCTCAACCTTCACATTGTAACCACAAATAATTATCAAATATATGGAAATAAAATAACATCTTGCTTGAAAGTTACTGGGTAATAGTGGTGGTGGTGTGCTGTCCTGTTGGTTCAGTTCATAAGGACTCTGTAAATGTTTATAGGAGCAGAAACTTAATATTCAAATGTACAATTAGAGTTGGTTGCCAAATTAATGGTAGACACATACATCAAACTCTATACAACTAAGTCAGAACTTCCTACAGGTAATTCAGAAACCGTTGAAAATACCTAAGAAACTATTTTAAAATGGTTTTTTTCTCAGATTTGATATTTGGAAGAAAATCTGTAAGGTCTATGAAGGCCACTTAATCCTGAGTATCTTTGTCTATAGGCCTGATTGAACACATTTGCCATAGATAATCTCATTTTATAAATGGCCTCTTTTTGAATGCTCATACTTTGAAGATGCATCTGTTCTTCCAAGAGATGGCATGAAAGTACCACATTTTGTTTCTTTGTAATCTCTTTTGTGGCACTCTGGAATTGTTTTAGTTGCATAATTTTGGACATAACATTTATTATCACTGTGGATCCAATGATCAGGTATCAAGTGATAGTTCTTTAAAGAAATAAAATTTGAGAAGGGTTAGGAGGAAGGAATATAGTTTAATATAACAATGAATTTCAAGACTGATCTTTAACTTGTGGGAATTTTAAGTATGCTAAAAATCTGTAGCAGACAGTTAAAAGAATTACTAGCGTGAGACAAACAATCTTGTCTAACAAGGATTTCATTATAGATTTTGTCTTTATCAAATGAACCTAAAGGAACAAGTTAGCTAAAGTTCAAATGGAAGAATTTACCATTGTTGTTCCACATCTGGTTGTTGCTGTTTACATTCCTCTGTTGAGCCTACACCTTCAAAAACTCTTTGATAGGTATATGCTGAACACTTCTGTTTCATGGTCAAGACAGAATCAAACGATATGGACACTAATAATTGTTATATTTGTTTTCTTCTGTCTTTTCCCATGACTGTATCTACTGCCTCATTTTGATTTATAAGCAAGACCTGAAAAACCTACAAAATTAACTGTTTTGAGGTTTATCTAGGAATAATATAGAAAATATTACTGGTATTTTGATGAAAATCAATTTTGTACAGTTTATTGCAATCTAAAATAAAAGTGAATTTTTTTTTTTAATTGTACTCCAAAAGTTTGAATATCTAGAAGAAATGGACACATTTCTAAAAATACACAACCTGTTTAAAACAACACAAACTGAAGTAGAATACTTGAACACACCTATAATGCAAGAAGACATTGATTCAGTCATTAAAAAACTCCAAACAAACAAGCAGAAAGTTGGGCCTAGATGCCTTTATGGGTGACTTCTGCCAAACATTCAAAGAAGAGTTGAAACCAGTTCTACTCAA
This sequence comes from Chrysochloris asiatica, assembly GCF_000296735.1. Lineage (NCBI taxonomy): Eukaryota > Metazoa > Chordata > Mammalia > Afrosoricida > Chrysochloridae > Chrysochloris > Chrysochloris asiatica. The sequence continues at coordinate 2,976,537 of NW_006408632.1, forward strand.
ACTGTCTCAGAACATAGATAAGGATGGAAAACTCCAGATTTCATTTTAAAGAGCAAACATCATGCTGATACCAAAACCAGGCAAATATATAATACAAAAAGACCAATATTTTTCATCAACATTGTGGTGGTGGTGTGCCATGGAGTTGATTCCAACTCATAGCAACCTTACATAGGATTTCCAAGGCTGTAAATCTTTATGGGAGCAGAAAGCCTCATCTTTCTCCTGTGAAACAGCTGGTAATTTTGAACTACTGATGTTGAGGTTAGTAGCCTGACTCATAATCACTATGCCACCAGAGCTCCTTCATCAAAATAGTTCCAAGAATTCTTGACAAAATTCTAGCTGATAGAATCCAACATCATATAAATGAAAATACAGCATGACCAACTGTGATTGGAGTCCTGGTGTGGCACATCAGGATAAGCAGTGGACTGCTAACTACAGGGTTCAAACCCACCAGCTGCTCCTCTGAAACTATATGTGGGGTCACTATGAATTAAAACCAACTCAACAGCACTTAACAACAAAGCAACAAGTGGGATTTATAAAAGATATGCAAGATGGTACAATATTTGAAAACCAACCAATGTATGTAATCCACCACACAAATTAAACAAAGGAAAAGAACCACATGATGATACTGATAGGTGCAGAAAAACATCTACCAACAGCCAACATTACTCTCAATGAATAGAAACTGAAATTAATGAGAACCAGTTAGGATGGCTTTTATCATCACTCCTATTTAATATATTGCTGCAAGTCTTAGTGACAAGAAGGCAAAATTAAAGGCATTCACATTGTCAAAGAAGAAGTAAAACTCTCTGTATTTGCAGTTGATATGATGATATACATAGAAAATCCCAAAGACTCAACAATAAAACTATTTGAAGTCATTTAAAGATTCAGCAAATTGTCATTGTACAAGATCAACAGACAAAAATTAGTCAGAATTCTTTACATTAATAAAGAGAGCTCTGAAAAGGAAATCAAGAAAACAAAACCAATCACAATGGCCAGCCTAAAGATGAAATACTTAGGAATAAATCTAACCAGAGAAACAAAACACCTATACTAAGAAAACTACAAAGAACTACCATACAAAATCAAAAGAGCCCTACAAAAACAGGAGAATATACCATGTTCATGGAAAGGAATATTTAACATTGTGAAAATGTCAACACTACCTAAAGTGATCTATAGATATAATGCAATCCAAACAAGAATCCAACATCATTGATTAATGAGATGGAAAATCTTATCATTAATTTTAAATGGAAAGAAAGAGATCCCAGAAGAGCAAAGCATTACTAAACTAAACTACCCCTACCAAATGTTCTGAAAAGGATCACACTTGAAGGTCTTGGATGGAGTGGGACAAAATGTGGAACAAAACTCAAAATTACAAAAATGATCATATTTACTGGTAAGAAAGAGACTACAGGAATCTGAGCCTATGACCCTCAGTCACTCTTCAGGTTTGGAACTGAAGTCATCCTTGTATCTTAATTTTCACCCAAACAGTAGATAGTTATATAGGAAGGACCAACAGAAGTAAGGTATACACACCATGGAATAGTCAACCATTCAAGATTATAAGGGTAGCATTTACCTCAGGGCAAAATTCAGAAATTTTGGACAGAAGGTAAAATGGAAACAATAATAATAGACAGAAAGTGGGATACATAGACGAAACTACAATAATTGAAATGAAAAACAAAGTATATGACTTGTTGAATGTAAAACTGATGGTCTACTCGATGTCCCTTCACTCGATTCACAATAAAAAAGTTAAAAAAAGAAATCAAATGAAGTATTGCATTGGGAAAATCTCCTGCAAAAAACTTCTTTAAAGTGTTAAAGATGTCACTTTGTGGACTAACACGTGTCTGGCCAAAGCCATGGAATTTTCAGTCGCTTCATAGCCTGTAAAAGCTTGGCAATGAATAAGGAAAACCAAAGCAGAATTGATGCTTTTGAATTTGGTAATGACAATGAATACTGAATATATAATGTATTTCCTGAAGAATGAACAAATATGCTTAGAAGGAGTACAGCCAGAATGTTCCTTTGTTGTTAGTGTAAAGTGACTTCCAGTCACTTCCAACTCATAGGGACTCTATGCACAGTAGAAAGAAACACTGCCCCTGAGCAGGCATCTTCCTCACAATTTCTATTATGCTTGAGCCCATTACTGCAGCCATTGTGTCAATCCATGTCTTTGGGACTATTAACTCTTTTTCACTGAGCCTCAGCTTTACCAAACCTAATGTCCTTCTGTGTGAATGTGTGTGTATGTGTATTGATATATAGATACAGGTGTAAGTGTCCTGGAGTAGGACCTCAAGCATGGCAAAGCGGAGTGTCAGAAAACGAAAGGCAAGACCCACAATGAGATAGATTGACACAATAGCAGTAACAATGGACTCAAATTTAAGAATTGTGAGGTTGGTGTAGGATTTGGAAGTGTTTTGTTCTGTTGTACATGAGTTGCTATGAGTCAGAAGGCACCTGAGAGAAATATATATATATATAGTTATATAGTTATATAGATATAGAGTTACTGATTCGTGGTGTGGTCCTGCAGTGCTGCGTTGGACAGTGAACCACAAGGTCAGTGGTATAGGGCTTCCGAGGATTGACTGGTGGGTTTGAACCACCGACCTTGAGATCAAGTGCTTATTCTAGGATGGTACAACAGGGCTCCTTAGACACTTTTCCTTGAAGACATGGGAAAACAGGCATTTTAGCATAACAATTGTTGAAATACAAACAAATGTAACATTTCTGGTGAGAAATTTGGCAAAATCTAACAAGTTACATTTTTTCTTACATTTTGAAAGTTCACATCCAGTATTGTGAAAATACATATGAGTATAGTTGTCACTGTAGCATTGTGTTTAGTTGAAATGTAATGAAAGCAACCTAAATGTTCAGATATAGCAAAGTAGCTGAATAAAGTCTGGTATTTATTTATAATCAACAGTCACTCCTCAAAAACTCTATACAGGGTTGCTATTAGTCAAAACCAACTAGACGGGCACTTAGCAACAACAACAGTTATGCATCTGCTAAAAACATGAAGAAAATCTCTATAAAATTTATTTGGGGTGATTTCAGTGGTATATTGTTAAGTGAAAAACTGAAAACGCAGAAGAAGAAACATTGCTAAGTTAAAATAATAAAGACAAAATGAACTTGTGCAGTTCTTTCTCACACATAGAGTAAATGTGATAGATTTCTGCATGACAACGGGCCATTGCAAGCAGTTATATGCATCAATTTTCTGTTCATTTGCATCCCTGGTTCTGGAGACACTCAAAATTAGAACAAAGTTTGCAACAGATACATGACACCTGAGAAACACTTTGCAATGATAAGTCATCAGTATTATTTAATTGATTTGTAAGTCATATAAGTTTACTTTAATTCACTTTTTAATGAAAACATATTAAAAATTTGTTTAGGTTTTGATACCATTAAATTTTATATTTACGTTCTTAGGTCACTACTACCAGCAGTACAAAATAATGTTATACTATTTATAGAAATAATTTGTGATTTCATAAAATAAGGAAAAATATTTTGAAATGTAACTTACAGATTATTTATATTCTTTGATTAACATATTCAAACGCTGATGGCCCAGCAAGAGAACAACTATATATGCGTAGTTAAATCATCTCTGATATTTTCTTCTTCAATCACAAAAAATGTTTTATGCATGTTTCCATTTTCTTTATTATGAAGGATATATTTGTCAAAGTAAAGAAAAAAGTATTTTTATTTAGCTGTGTGTTAGCTTGGTTTATAAATTTAGACATTTGATATGTGGGTCTCCATTTGTACTTTTTCTCAGGGTCCAGCAAATTGCAAGGGGTAAGTCTAATGCAAGTACAATCTTGAACATTTTCCTCTTACATAATTTCTTAAGACAAATTGGTAGTCTAGAATTACAAAGACAAAGATAATTAATGCACTTATTTTGGGTGCTTATTACTTAGACTTGGTAATGATTTATTGACAAATGCACTTTTAAATAAACATTTGTGTTGGCAGTTGGGTGGAGTTTTACAGAACAGATCATTAGTTTTCCATGCAACAACTCATAAACATTTTATTTCATCTCAATGATTGCAATCCTTACAGTACAACATCACTTATCCCACTTCCTCCCTGTGTTTCCTGTTCCCATTCCTCCTTCTTTGTTAAACCTGCTGAACTTTGTCCTTAGATAAATGCTGTCATTTTCATCTCAAATGGTTAATTATTCTAAGGTGTGTGTACCTCACTAGTGTTATTATTTCCCTTATAGACCTATTTAAGTTATGGTTGAAAATGGAACCACTGGGGTTTGTTCAATTCCATGCCTAAAGGGTGGCTAAACACCATAGTCTCAGGCTTCCACCAGTTTCTGTTCAACTGTGGTACAGGGAATTTGCTTAATATGTCTTTTCTTATGCATGGTCTTCTTAATTCCCACCAAATGATTGGGTTGTTGTTGTTGTTGTCATCCAGTCAGTTCCAACTCATAGCAACCCAGTCTAGGGTTTCTGAGGAGTAGCTGGTGAGGTTGATCTGCTGACCTTTGGTTCATACTGACCTTGCAGTCCAGTGCATTAACCCATAACACCTCACCAGAACTCCAAATGATTGGGTGATTGAGTGGGAAAAGGCAAATGGGATGTAAAGGACTCAAAAACAGGATTGGTTAGTTTTTCCATACTGCTAGTTTTAAAAGGAGACATTTAAGAAGCAGGGACAGCAGATCCCAGGACCATCAAAAAAGAAGAGCTACAAACAGACTGTGAGATCCCTGTGAGGAAAAGTGGTAACAGCAGAGAAGGCAGCAGAGTTAGAAACATGGAGAGACAGAATATTAGACTTCCCAGTCCACCGACCTAGTAAAGCTGAGGGCCATTGGGCAGGAGACAGACTTGAAGAATTTTGTGACCTTTGGGTATTTATCAACAGTGATAAGGTAATAGTAACACTTGACTGAACAGGTCAGAGGCCAAGGAACCATGTGGTTGAGAGACTGAGTACAAGAGCAATGTGTGCCTGGACTACAGAGAAAAGGCATGCTAACTGAAAAACTGCTCTATCCTGAGTTGTTTCTGATCCTGACTTATACCCTGTCAACTTTTCTAATAGACTGTTGGTGTTGCACTGTGGACCACAAGGTCAGTTTGAACTGCAAGGTGAGAGGTCCAAAACCACCAGCCCCTCCTGGGGAACCCTACACTGAGTCGCTATGTATCAGAACTGACTGAATGGCACACAACATAAACTTCACTAATAAACCTCATAATTGTGTGTATTGTCTGTGAGTTATTTGTGGCCATTGAAATAGATCATAGAACCCAGAAGTAAATTGCCATGGGAGCGATGATTGGTGCCAGAATAGGGTAAAAAAGGAAGATGAGTTGAGGCATGCCTGGCCTCTGCCTCATAGAAATTGGCCTTGGGCAGATGATCCTTTCTTCTTGTGAAATCAGAGAAGATCAGATACCATCTCCAAGCCAATTTTTGTACCAACTTTGAAGTCTGGTCATTTTTATGTTTTGAGTATTGTACTACATTATTATTCCATTCTATCTAAGACTTTCTAATGTGATCCTTTTCACTATCCTTGGTAGTGATAGTGAGGAACTATCTAGTTCTTCTGTTCTCAAGTCATAGAAACTGATACTTATGTTGTCCATTAATTAGTCCATTGGACTAATTATTTCCTTTTGCTTGGTTTTCATCATTCTTCTTCAGCATGATAGAATTTTGCAAATTCAGTAACTTATTCACTGCAAATACCTTTTTTAAACAACATAAAAGACAATTATGCACATGGACATCATGAGATAGAATACACAGAAATAAAAATGACTACATCTGTGGGAAGAGATGGTGGAAAAGCTCAACATCATCAGCCAAAACAAGACCAGGGGGCAGATGTTGGAAAAGAGCATCAATTACTCATATACAAGTTTAAGGTGAAGCTGAAGAAAATGAAGACAAGTCCACAAGAACCAAAATATGAACTTGAACATATCTCACCTGAATTTAGAGATCATCTCAAGAACAGATTTTATGCATTAGACACTAATGACTGAAGACCAGAAGATGAATTCAGGAGCATCATTCAGGTAGAAAGCAAACGGTCATTAGGAAGACAGGAAATAAGGGAAAATAGATGTCAGAAGAGACTCTGAAACATGCTTTTCAGCGTAGAGATGCTACAACAAATGGAAGACATAAGAAGTAAAAGAAGAAGAAGAAGAAGAAAAAGAAGTAAAAGAGCTGTACAGAAAATTTCAAAGGGCATCTCAAGAAGACAAAATCAAGTATTATAATAAAATGTTCAAAGAACTGATGTTAGAAAACCCTAAGGGAAGAACACATTCAGCATTTCTCAAACAGAAAGAAATGAAGAAAAAAATCCAAGCCTTGATTTGAAATATTGAAGGATTTTATGGGCAAAATGAAGCCCTGTCATGGCACTGTAGGATAAGTACTGCAACAAACTATCAATTTGAACTGGAAGATCAGTGGTTTAAACCGACCAACTGCTTATCAGAAACCCTATACCAGTTGCTATCAGTTGGAATGAATTCAACAGCATTTACCAACAACCAAAAATATTGAACGATGCAGGAAACATCAAAAGAAGACTGAAGGAATACCTAGAGTCACTGTACCAAAAAGCAATGGTCAATGTTCAACTATATCAAGAGGTAGCATATGGTCAAGAGCCAGTGGTACTCAAGGAAGAAGTCCAAGGTGCAGTGAAGGTAATGGCAACAAATAAAACTCTGGGAATTGATGAAATATACATTTAAATCTTTTCAACAAAGTCATGCAGCAGTGAAGGCACTTACTCATCTATGCCAAGAAATTTAGAAGACAGCTTCCTGGACAACTGATTGGAAGAGATTATATTTATGCCCATTCCAAAGAGATCAGATCCAACAGAATGCAAAAATCATTGGACAGCATCAATAATATCACATACTGTAAAATTTTGTGAAGAAAACTCAAAAACAGTACTTTGAGGTTCAATTAAGCTGCCAGAGGTTCAATCTGGATTCAGAAAAGTATATGGAATGAGAGATATCATTGCTGATGTCATATGGATCGTGACTGAAAGCAGGGAATACTAGAAAAAAATGTATCTGTGTTTTATTGATTATTCAAAGGCTTTTGATTGTGTGGATCATGACAAGTTATGGAGAACACTATGAAGAATGGGTATTTAGAACAGTTAATTGTGCTTCTAAGGAATCTGCATAGGCCAAAATGCAGTCATTTGAATAGAACAAGGGGACACTGAATGGTTTAAAATCAGGAAAGGTTTGTGCCAGGGTTGTATTATTTCACCATAGTTATTCGATCTGCATGATGAACAAATAATCTGAGAAACAGAAGAATGTGGCATCAGGAATGGAGGAAGACTCATTAATAACCTGTGATACTACAGCTTTGCTATTCATAGAGTTTTCATTGACTAGCAATTCGGAAGTAGTTCGTCACTCTTTCTTCCTAGTCTGTCTTTGTTTGGAAGCTCATCTGAAACCTGCCCACCATGGGTTACTCTGCTGGTTATTTAAAATACCGGTGGCAGAGTTCTATGAAGAAAAACATGGCATCAGGATTGAAGGAAGACTCATTAACAACCTGCGATATGCCGATGATACAACCTTGCTTGCTGAAAGTGAAGAGTACTTGAAACATTTACTTATGAAGATCAAAGAGCACAGCCTTCTGTTTGGATTGCATCTCAATGTCAAGAAAACAAAAATCCTCACCACTGGACCAATAAACAACATTCTTATCAATGGAGAAAAGATTGAAGTTGTCAAGGACTTCATTCTTCTTGGATCCTTGGATCAACTGTCAACACTCACGGAAGCGGCAGTCAAGAGATCAGATGACGTATTGTATTGGGCAAATCTGCTGCACAGGATCTTTTTAAGTATTGAAGAGCAGCGATGTCAACTTGAGGACTAAGGTGCATCTGACCCAAGCCATGGTATTTTCATTAACCTCATATGGATGTGAAAGTTGGACAGTGAATAAGGAAGATCATAGAATTGATGCCTTTGAGTTGTGGTGTTGGAGGAGAATACTGAAAGTGCCATGGACTGCCAAAAGAACCAATAGATCTGTTTTGGAAGAAGTGTAGCCAGAGTGCTCCTTGGAGGCCAAGATGGCTAAGCTTTGTCTCTCATACTTTGGACATATTGTCAGGAGGGAACAGTCGCTGGAGAAGGATGTCATGCTGGGTAAGGTGGAGGGTCAGAGAAAAAGAGGAAGACCCCCAATGAGATGGACTGGCCAGGTGGCAGCATTGATGGACTCAAGCATGGCAACAATAGTGAGATTGGCCCAGGATCAGACAGTGTTTCGTTCTGCTGTGCATGAGGTCACTATGAGTCGGTTCCGAATCGATGGCACCTAACAACAACAACAGCTACAGCTTTGCTTGCTGAAGTGGAAGAGGACTAAAATACTGATAAAGATCAAAGATTACAGCCTTCAATATGGGTTGTACCTCAATATAAAGAAAACAAAAATCCTCACCACAGGACCAGTAAATAACATCATGATAAGTGGAAAAAAAAAGATTGAAGTCGTCAAACACTTCAGTTCGGTTGGATCCACTGTCAACACTCATGGAAGCAGCAGTCGAGAAATCAAATGACATATTGCATTAAGAAAATCTGTTGTGCAAGACCTCTTTAAAGTGTTCAAGAGTGAAGACGTCAGTTTAAGAACTAAGGTGTGCCTGACCCAAGGCTATTTTCAATAGCCTCATATGCATGTGACATTGGACAATGGATAAAGAAGACTAGAAAAATTGATGTATTTGAGTTATGGTGTCATAGAATAATATTAAAAGTACCATGGACTTCCAGAAGAACAAACACATTGGTGTTTGAAAAAGTACAGCCAGAATGCTCCTTAGAGACCAGGATGGTAACACTCAGTCTCTCATACTTGGGACATATTATCAGGAGGGACCAGTTCCTCAAGGACACTATGCTTGGTGAAGTAGAGGGTCAGAGAAAAAGAGGAAGTCCTCCAATGAGCTGGAATGGCACAGTGGCAACAGCAATGGGTTTAAGCGTAGCAAAAATTATGAGGTTGGTGGAAGACCTAAGGTCGCTGTGTCAGAACCTACTCATTGGCACGTAACAACAACAAATTATTGGAGATGTTAGATCAATATGTTGATTTGATTCTTTCTTATTTTTCATGTGTGCATTTATTGCAATAAAATGTCTTTGAAGTACTGCTTTTGCTGAGTCTCAAAGATATTGGTATATTGTTTGTCCTTTGTCATTTGATTAAGGAATTTTTTAAATTTCATTTTTTCTTTCTTCTATCATTATTCAGTGGAGTCCTGGTGTGGTGCAGTAGGATAAGCATTCGACCTGAAGGTCAGTTTGAACTGCAAGATCAGTGATTCACAAACACCTGCTGTTCCTTGGAAACACTGCAGAATCACAGTGAGTTGGAACTGACTTGACGACACTTAACAACAATAATATCCAGTAGTTTTTAAGCCAAATCTTATTCCATTTCCATGTTTTGTTTTGTTTTTCTCTTGATTTTTAAATTATAGCTTTTGCAATCTGAGATGATTTTTTTTAGCATGTTGATGCTTTTAAATTTGTTAAAATTTGCTTTGTGTCATAACATATAGTCAATTTTGGAGAAGTTCTGTGTGCTCTTGAGATGATTATATAATGGACTGTTTGGGGTGGACTTTTCTGTATACATCTATGAGGTCAAGTTGGCTGAGTGTGGTGTTTAATTCTACTGTATCTTTTTTGGAGTTTCCTTCTACTTGTCTGTCCTTCATTGTGACTTATAAAGGTGTATTCCATAGATTTCTGGTTTGGTGGGTGCACGGCACTAGATCTGCTGGAGTATACAACATGCCACTGGAAACGTGGAGTGAGGGATGGGAGGAGCATAGGGTTGAGAAACTGAGCTATTGGAATCCCAGATGAGGGAGACTTGACCACCAGTGTGTGATGGTGGTGAATCCCTGGCTACCAGGAGGTTGAGCAGAATAAGAGGAAGATCACACTTCTCTGGTCATTGATCACAGGCATGGGCACAGATACAGTTCTTGGTCAGAAGAGGCTGTTATCTAGTTCCTACCTCAGTCAGAACCTTACTGTAATGGTGTTGACAATGCAGTAACTCAAAATGTCCAGGCTGTGTAGGCACAGTTGGCAATTCACTGCTATGCATGCTTCTGTGTTCTTTGTTTTCATGCACTTTCTTCTAATTGGTGTTTGATCTACTTCTTTATCCTTCCCTATGAAGCTCAGGGTACCAAGACTGTCATCCATATCTGTTTCACTTGATTTTGGGGGTCATCTTTGTAAAGGATTTAGATCATACAGCTGCTCATTCTGTCTTCTTGGACACACTTCTCTCTCTTTCTGTTACAGCAATCTATTCTTACATCGTGATTGCAATGACTTATTTTATGTCTTTGAAGAACTTAATGATGAAGTTCAAATAGTTTTCTTTTCTTCCCTCCAAATTTCTTTTTCTTTGTTTATTTTCTTTTCAGTTATTAATTAAGGGATGTTTCTCAATTGTCTGATGGTACTTTGATTGTCTTCAAGGCACTCTAAATACCACTGGAAACTTACTTTTCACTGAGAGCTTACTATCTGGTGATTCTTTGAATAGCATCATTTAGGAGAGGTTCAGCCATTTCACTTGTTGAAACCCAGTTGATGATTACATTAGTCCACTATCCAGGACTGTATTCACTGCTAGACTTCTGGGAACACATTATGAAAAAGAGGATGGAAGTCCTCATACAGCTTTAATTTCTTCATTTAAAAAATAGCACATCGAAGGCAGGGCCTGATGGCGGATAAGGTAGAGGTGCAGTGAAGTTGTTGTTAGGTGCCATCGAGTCGATATTGACTTATAGTGATCTTATGCACAGCAGAATGAAACAACGCTAATGCCTGATCCTGGGCCAAACTCACTACTGATGCCACACTTGAGTCCAACAATGCTGCCACTTGGCCAATCCATCTCATTGGGGGTCTTCCTCTTTTTCTCTGAAGTGAAGTTAGACATCAGCAATACCACAGAGTACCAGGTGAAGAGGGTTCAGGGCAGAGTTCCAAAACTCTGAAGCACACATCTAGGAATATTTTAAATGTCTGAAGGCTTACAGCTAGTGCAATTTGTAGTGGGAGTAAGAAATTACATATTTTTTTTACTCTGCCAGTCTTGGTGGCCTGGAGCCATTTGGGCAAGACCAAATGGCAAGATCAAGTGGGGGAACAGACCCACCATGAAATAATGCCACAGAAACCTCAGAGCAAAGGTAGACAATTCACTTTGTCATTTTCCTTTGTTAAGATTTTTTTTTTTTTTTCTTTTTGGTATCTGTTTATCGGCCCCCCACTGTTTGTGTACCTACATTCTGGTGACTAGAGGGAGAACCTGAGTGAGAGGACACCCTCCACCTTGACCACTGGTGGGTTCTTCTGCCACTTATGCAAACAGATACACTGAGCCCAAGAGCTGGACCTGAACTGTGTTTTTAATAGCGAAAAGGCAAAAACAAGTGATGTAGAGAGGAAGAGAGTTTAAGAACAAAAATAGACTGAAAATTAAATTAAATCCTGAGGTGCAGCATAGCAACCAACAGTGGCATCATGAAATTTATCAGGCAGCTTTGAATGCAAGAAGTTGAAAGAGGACATTAAAGTCATACTCATGTTAGGCTACAGATTTTTTTTTCTTCTTCTTTCCTTCCTTTCCCTTTTTATATGGTTATAGACTACAGTATCTAATCAATTATTTTTTGTTGTTGCTTTTTGTTTTTTGTTGTTGTTCCCTTTTCATTTCTTGTTTCTTTGCTATTGCTGTTTTATGCTCCCTCTATTACATTTGGGGAACTATTTGTTTCCCTATATTACCCAAGAAGAAAGAGCAACTGCTGCCATATAGTCAAGCTACTATCACACTCTATAAAACACCAAAATCGAGGCAAGAACCAATACCAACTGTCATACACCAGGGAGGCAGACAATACCTGTGAAAGTTACTCTGAGTCAAGCAATAGGAAGAGTGAAATGGAAGCCCACAACCTGATCACATGTATCTTAAGGCAATCAGAAAGCATAAAAAAAAAAAATCAAAACACACACTTAATGAAGTATTAAGGCCACAGATAAACACTAAACATGTCCAAGAAGCAAAAGCAGATGACCATATAAGCATATGTCCAGAAACAAGATAAAAGTTCTGAGACAAATGACCTAGAGGTAGACCTGGAATGCATTCTAGAAGGAGGGCAGGCCTTGAGAATACCTGAGAAGGAATTCAGAGAAATGATTATAAAATGTTTCAAAAAACTTTACAATGGAGTTGAGAAAAATAAGGAAGAAGTCAGGAAAGTGTTGCAGGAACAATCAAATTAGATAGATACAGCATTGGAAAAAACTCAAAACCTACCGAAAGAGGTCCAAACGATCAACAATAGAATATCAGAAATGGACAATATACTGAAAGGACAAAGGAGTAGATTAGAAGAGATGAAAAGCAGAATTAGTGATCTGGAAGACAAATCTATCAAGCCGAAAAAAAGTTTAAAAAATCTGAAGAAGGTCTAAGATTCATTTTGTACAACATGAAGAGGGATAACTTAAGACATCTTTGCTTGTCAACACTTTAAAAAGGTCTTATGCAGTAGATTTGCCTAATGCAATATGTTGTTTGATTTCTTGATTGCTGCTTCCATGAGTGTTGATAGTTGATTCAAGAAGAATGATGTCCTTGACATCTTCAGTCTTTTCTCCATTGATAAGAATGTTGTTTATTTGTCCAGTGGTTAAGAATTTTGTTTTCTTTACATTGAGATGCAATCCATACCAAAGGCTGTGCTCTTTGATTTTCATCAGTAAATATTTTAAGTCCTCTTCATTTCCAGCAAGCAGATTGTATCATCCGCATATCGCAGGTTGTTAATGAGTCTTCCTCCAATCCTGATGCCATGTTTTTCTTCATATAACCCAGCTTTTTGGATTATTTGCTCGGCATACGGGTTTTAATGTAGCTAAATTAAAACAGCAAAAACACTGCTTTCTCTAAGTGGATTTCAGAGGTGGTTTTAACTGATCAGGCTTTGATTGTTGATGCCCTGAACCATTTGAGTTATAAAGCATAGCTGGCTGGGGATGTAGATTTCATCTCCGCATTAGGTGTTGCTTACCATCATAGCTCATCCTACTTCTACTTTTCCCAGGGTGAATAAAACAAGTGTGCCAGACTGTGGAAGGTGTTCAAGTGATCAATCATCTGATAAAATGTAATTTGAAATGAAAGTACTTTTTAATCCTTTTACTCTTCATTTACATATTACTTTCCACATTAGCTATCATGAATATTTGAGTTATCTGTTCTCATTCCTGTCTTGAGTAGACATTCAGTGTGAATCATTGAGAATCGTTCAAATATTTCCTTTGGTGGTGGTGTTTATGTGCCATGGAGTCGGTTCTGACTCATAGCGACCCTGTACAAGGTTTCCGAGTCGGTAAATCTTTATGGGAGCAGAACCTACATAACACTGTTGTTCCAAGGTTGTGTATATAACTATAATTACCTCTATCAAATTTAGCTCTTGTCTTATCTTTCTCCCATGGAACAGCTGGTAATTTTGAATTGCTGACCTTGCAATCACAGCCCGTAACCACTAAGCTAGTTTGATTTTCTACACGTCACACTTAAGTAATATAGCATTATTTGGAAATGTATGCAGCAGTCAGGAGGAACAAATCTTCAATGGACACGGTATATTTCTAATTTTCTTGTATGTGTCTAATGTGGAAGATCCTCTAGTCAAGTTATTATTAGGTATTATATAGCTTGACTGACAAGAAAGTATACAACCTGCTTTAGGGATAAATTTAGGCTGAAACAGCCTTATTATTTAAATTTCTTCTAATCTGTAGTGTTCTTTGCACTTTGCTTCAATTTAGCTAAATAACTGTCCATTATACCCAAGTAACTTCTCAGATAACATAGCATTTGAAATGTCATTATGGGAATAAATAGTTGGCTTTCATTTTACATTATTTCCATAATGCATCAGTAGAAAGCAGTGGCAAAATATGTTAAAGTTTATTTCTTGTGTGAAGGAAATTGCTTCATTTCATTTATCTTATCATGTGTTAAGGTAATACTAAATCATGTTACTAAGAGGTGAATTACGTTATACGTATGAGGAGTAGAAGTTTTGTGCACTGTATGATGTAGTGAATTATTTAACATCTCTGCTAGCAATAATCTTTTGTAAACTCCCACTTACCAAATTTTTCCCGATATGTCTGGGTAAAAGAAGGTACTTGAAGATGCTGATTGATTATATGATCCACTTGTGAGGGATTGTTAATACGCTGTGATTAGAAACACTTGGAAATCTTAATGAGGGGAATGGCTGGTCAATGTTTGGACTGCAAAGTCAGTTTGAACTGCAAGGTTGATGGTTCAAGCTCACCAGCCACTCTTTGGAAACTCTATACAGGGTCTCAGTGTGTCAGAACCAACTCAAAGGCACTTAAACAACAACCATCCTGCTGGGTTTTAAATGAGCCAACTCAGAAGCAGGAGGGGGAATCTCACTACCGTCATAGAACAGCCAGTAATGGAGTGTGTCCTTTGAAACCTTGACATTCCTACACATTGCACTTATTCAACCCAGGAAATGAAACATGTGACACTGGAGGAGCAGCTAAGTAGCAACAGTAGAACAAAGAACCACCGCACCTGTCAGAGTGCCTAGCATGTGGAGCAAGTAAAACTTAGTGACTTTGGGCAAGAGGCTTGCTTGTAAAGTGAGGTGCCTGCAGGCACTTAATTTGGGGGAGCAAGATTTGTTAACTCATAGAGTTAGAGTCAAGGGCCTTCAGGATGAGGTTTTTGGATGAGTGGTGTGCCCTGTGGGCATTTATTAGCAGCCCTAAAAGATTTTGTAACATTGGCCTAGCAGCGAAGTTTGACTGTGGGCATGATTCCGGAGAGGCTGTCCTGGCTGGGAACTACTGTGCCCTGAGCATTTCTGACCCTAAGGAGTCCTGGTGTGGTGCTGTAGAATAATCACTGCACCACTAACCATAAGGTTGATGGTTTAAATCCCCTAGCCAGTCCTGGAAAACCCTTTATAGAGTCTCTATGAGTCAGAACTGACTCAACGGCACTTAACAACCATAATAGCAGCATTTCTAATAAACCTCATAGCTATGAAAACTATGAGTATGGTATCTGTGTGGCCATTGAAATGAATCATTAAGCCCACTTGAATAGAGAGTGACATGGGAGGAACGGTATGTTGCCAGTTTTTGCACACCCTAATTAATTATATCACATTTCTTGGATTGAGCCCAAACAAGTAACTATTAGTACTAAGACTTAACCTTAAGAAGTCTTCATCTATTAAAGAAAAGAACATACAGGGACATTTACAATTCTTATGTTTATTAATTTTAGCAATAGGGAGATGTGAGAACTTTTTTCTCTTGAGCAAAATTTCACATGGAAATTCATTACCTTGGTCTTTTTACAAAGAACATCTAGGAATCAAATCCTGAAGTACAGAGACACACAGTGCAACTAGTGGTATTTGTATTGACCCTCAATAAAAGCAAAGACCATTACATTAAGTTGTGTCTCAGTAAAAGTAATTATTTGAAGGGATGAGATAATGTGGTAAATGTGCTTTACGGTGTGATGGTTTAATACAGGAAAGGATCTTGGGGAATCAAATTAATGAATATGTCAGCAATCCATTAGACTCCAGTGTCCTAAGTTGAAGGAAGCTTAAGATTCTATGCAATTTATATATTACCTTCAATTCTTTGTTTGGCATATAGGCATATGAAATGGTTATTTGTGAAGTAATGATAGTTGTAGGGTATAATCCTGTAACTGAAATGCTTTATTATGTCTATATATTATGATGTAGACTCGATTTGTTTCTTGATTTTCTTTGGCATGGAAAGGGATATCCATTCTTGATTTGAGTACACCAATAGAAAATTGTCTTCTTGTTATCATAGGAACCTGAATATTCAAAAAGTAAATAAATATATTAGGGAATTATTATATTTGTTTTCAGTAGCCTCTCAATAAAAATGCATGCGTTTAAAGAATTTGTTCCAGAAATTTATAATATTATTATTATTGTCTTCCAAATTTAGTACTAGGAAATTTTGATATTACCTGGGTTTTTATGTTGGTTGTTCTAGATGACTCTTCTTGATCACTTTGCAGCTGGTATTTGCACAATTATGATGTTTACCTATCTAACTGCAAGTATCCGGGCTCATTCAAATAGATTTGCAGCTTCTTTTCAGACATCCCTTCTATTATGGATTGAATTGTGTCCCCCAAAATACATGTTGTTAATCCTAAACTCTGGTACCAATGCATGGAATCCTACTTGGGAATTTTTGAAATAGGATTTTGTATGTGATGTTAATTATACTATATCAATGTTTTACATAAATTACATTTGAGATATTAAATGAGCAGATTAGGTACAGAGAAGCAAATACAAATGGAGAAAAACTGATTCCAGGAGACCATCAATGAACCAAGGAAGAAAGCTAGATTAGACAAAGATTCCACCCCCCTCCCCCAGAGCCTACACAGTACTTTCCTGTGTAGCCAGTGCTCTGAATTCAGACTTGTAGCCTCCTAAACCTTGAGGAAATGAATGTATTCATTAAAGCCACCCACTTGTGGGATTTTTGTTTCAGCAGCGCTTAAAAATGAAGATATCTACATTTTTATTTCCCAGAAAACCTAAAGTCAGTAGGCTCAGTTTTGAAGAAACCAGAATATTTTTGTTGAATAGTTTATAAACATAATGGAAAAGGAAGACAGAAGAAAAATTCAGGAGCTCTGCAAATTTTTAAATTTTATCTATACCAAAAACATCTCCATGCCCACCTCCCATAAAATATAAAATAAATGCTATAAAAAACTATGGATGCCTAGGGTGGTGCTGTGTGTTAATGTGCTGTACTGTAATGCTGGTTTGAACCACAAGTCGGTGGTTAAAAACTCTCCAGCCGCTCCTTGGAAACCCTACACAGAGTCGGAACTGACTCAACAGCACTTAACAACAGCAACAACATACAAAATTATCTGAATTTAACTACTTCACAATTTAGCACAGGGCTCTTGCTGTGGTGCTGAAAGATAAGCACTGGACTGCTTATCAAAAGTTCATGGTTCAAACCCTCAAGCCACTCCATGGAAACCATATGCAAGGTCTTTGTGAGTCAGAACTAATTTATTGGCATGTAACAACAACTACTTAGCACAATTTCTCAATTTACCTATCTATCTAAAAATGTACATGTATACAATATGACATATATAAAATAATGCTCCTAATGCTTTCAGTATACAGATTTCATAGAATCCTCACACTGTTACATGTTTCATTTAGGACCCTGTCACTTAAATAATGTGTGGAAAATTCTTGTTTCTGTTCACGGTACATACTATCAGGTAAGAAAATGATTGTCTCTGAGACAAGTTTTCCTCTTGGGAAAGGAAAGGGTAATCAATATATAGTTTAATTCACATAGAAATCAAGTGAAGTAACTCTCATTATTTTTATTTAATGAGAGAGAGAGAAGTGAGTGTCAGTTTAGTTAAGCAAATTGTTAAGTCATACAGTTATTGAGTGATGATGGTAAAAGTTTGCTCAGTTTGCCTATTATCAGACTAAATTCTGTTTTTGTTCACAATTCCTGACTCACTCACCAAAGCATCTTGTTTCTTACTGACTGACTTATTCCTTCTTATGCTGAGCTTTGGCCTACTATGCACATGCTTGACTTAAGACTGGTAAATAAGTTTCTATCCATTTTTAACTGTCAGGAAATCTATGGTATTGATTAACTGGTTAGAAGGTATAACAAGGAAAGATATGATTTACATAGGTTATTATTTTGCAACATTAATGTTTACCTTCAAAATCAAGCCACATTTATTTAATATGCACTTAATAAGCAAAAGATGTCTGATAATCAGATTCCTTTATATCCTCTTGAAAAGACATCAAATATAAGAGAGATTTATTAATATTTTTTTCATTAAATCACAGTTGACTTTATACTAAGGCGAGGTCTGCCTATCTGTGGCAGAATCAGGCCTGGCTAAGAAATGAAATCATTTTTAGTTTCAGTGAATATTAACAATTTGACACACAGGAGTGAAAGTGTTCTTATCTTTGTGTCCACCTGCCAAAAGGTTTTCAATAAGGGCACAGAAAACTAGAAATACTGCAGCTGCATCAATATGACAACTCCAAAATGATTTGAAAGTGGAAAAAAGATGAATTATTGATTTTGAGATATTCTGATTCCAGCCTTGACCAAATCCAATCTTTCATGATAAATGAAGAATTCAGACAAAAAGTTAATCAAATTAATTTGTCATTCTCCATCCCATTCATAGCTAAATTTGCATTTTCTGTTTGTAAAAACCAACATTCATCTATCAGTTTGTTATGCTGTGATGCTGGAACTTATGTCATTGATACTTCAAGTACAAATGGGAGCTTCAAGACTAAGACAAATAAGGAAGAATGAAAGACCATTTCTGAATATTTAGCTACTGAAAACCTTATGGATAGCAAAAGAACATTGTCAGATGTCGTGCATCAAGATGAATCCCTCAGGTTGGAAGAAATTCAAAATATGACTGGGAAAGAACTGCCTTCTTAAAGTACAGTTGACCTTAATGATATGAATGGAGAAAAGCTTTCAAAATACACAATCATCAATTAAATACAAATACAACAAACTTACAATGTCTCAAAAACAATAGGCAATTTCAGTTCATACAAAGAAAAAACCCCAAAGTGGATCAAACAAGTGACCAAAATGCAAAATCAGAAAACATTTCTGAATAAGAAGAGCTATTGGAACTACCTGAGAAAATTTTAAAAGAATGGTATTTAGGTAGCTTTAGCAGACTGGGAAAAAGATTGAGGAAAGCATAGAAAAAACTTTAGAATAATATGGAAAAACACAAGAACAAATGAACAAAATAAAGGCAAAAATTTGAAAATTTAAAACACCTGAAAATCGAAAGCTGTAAGATTAATACTAAGATTTCAGAAATGGATAATACTTTGAAAGGGAAAAGGAGTTGATTTGAATAAATGGAAACTCGAATTAGTGAGCTTGAAGATAGATCTCTTAACACTAGTGTGCTAGAAGAAAAGTTAGGAAAAAGAAGGGGAAAATCTGAAGAAAGCCTAAGATTTTTGTGGGACACCTTGAAGAGGAATAACTTATGAGTGACCAGAATTCCAGAACAGAAAGAGACCAAAGAAAAAGCATAAAGAAAATTGTCAAAGAGTTTTTGCAAGAAAATTTCCTTAAAATCATGAAAGACAAGAAGATAAGTGTTCAAGAAACGGAATGAACCTCAAGAAGGATATAGCCCCAAAGAAAATCATCAAGATCTATCATAATCAAATTTCCAGATCCAAAGTCAAGGAAATGACCCTGAGAGGAGGTTGGGAATAAAGCTAAGGTACCACAAACGTAGAACCAATAAGACTTAGCTCTGATTTCCAAATAGAAATCATGCAGGAAAGAAGACAGTGGTAAGACATATACAAGGCCTGAAAGAAAAAAAATTACCAACAAAAAAGTGTACCCAGTAAAACTGCCCCTCAAACAAGATGGTGAAATTATGATACTTACAGATAAACAGAAATTAAAGGAATTTGTAATAATAAAATCAAATTTACAAAAAAAATATCTAAAGCGTGTTCTTTGGTCTGAGTACATCAGACAACTTGACATTAACATGCATGACAGCACCACTCAGAACCCAATCCAGATATAGAAGTATCCAAAGTACAAAGTACAACATTATGACAAACTTACAAGACATGTCAGTTTTTAATGAAGAATACAAAACTACAAAGCAAAAGAGGGAGTAGTGTAGTTACAGAACTTTCAAATAGTGAGGCAGTCAAGTAGATTTCAAGATAAACAGACTGTTTTAAACTGGGAAGAAAATTAAAAATTTACAGAGTAACTGCAAAGAAACCTTCACATCAAAAACAAAACAAAAAACCCCATAAATATTTAGTGAGCATTAAAACAACAACTATAAATAAAATGCCAAGAACACCTACAAACAAAATGAATTTGTACAGAAAATTATGTGGAACAAAGAAACAAGCAACATTGCAAGAAATCACACAGAAAAATGACAGCAACCAATTCATACTTATCAATAACTATACTGAAAATAAGTGGATTAAATGTAGCAGTTGAGTGACAGAGAATAGCAAAATAGATAAGAAAATAGGATCCTTCAATATGCTTCCTACAAGAGACACATCTTACACACAAAGACAAAAAATAGACTAAAATTTAAAGTATGGAAAAAATGTTTATCAAGCTAATGACAATCAGGAAGGATTAAGAATTACAATATTAACTTCTGTTAGCATAGACTTTAAGGTGAAAACCAGTATGAGAGACAAAGGGGAAGGTATTGTATTATGATTAAAAGATAATTGAATAAGGATGTAAGCATAATAAATATCTATGCTCCCAATGAAAGCATCTCAAAATACATGAATCATTTCTAATAGAAATGAATAAATAGACAACACTACAGTAATACTAGAAGATTAATATTTTTTGATGATGATGGATTTAACAACCACAAAGACTCTTAAAAAAAAAAAAAACAAAAACAAAAAACAAAAAAAACAGAAGAACTAAAAAACATAACCAATGTGACTTCATAGACATACAGAGTACTCAGCCCAACAAGAGCACAAATATTTTCTTTTCCAGTGTACATGGAACATTCTCCTTATGTTAGACCACAAAGTCAACCTCAATAATTTAAAACATCATAATACTATCAAGCATTTTTCCAGATCATGACACTATAAAATTAGAAGTCTACAATAGGAAAATCAAGGGGGGAAATGTAAAACACATGGAAATTGAATAACCACACCCTGCTTAAAAGCTACTGGGTAATATAAGAAATTAAAAAATGAAATAAAAATGTTCCTTGAATCAAAGGGCAATGAAAGCACAACATACTAAAACATTTGGGACACAACAGAAGCAATGCTCAGAGGACAATCTGTAGCAATAAATGGACACATACGAAAAGCAGAAACAACTAGAGTCAATATATTGACCCAATAACTCCAACAATTAGAAAAAGAGCAGCAAAGTAAAATCTACTGCAACAGAAGAAAAGAAATAATAAAGATTAGAGTGGAATTCAATGACAGAAAAACCAGAAAAAAACAGTAAAAAGAATCAACAAGACAAGAAGTTAGTTCCTTGATAGGATTAATAAAGTAGATAAATCGTTGTCAAAAATAATAGAAATGAAAGAAGATGCAAATTGTTGTTGTTAAGCACCGTGGAGTTGATTTCAACTCATATTGACCTTAAACAGGGTTTCTGAGGCTGTAAATCTTTACGGGAACAGACCGTCTCATTTTGCTCCCATGGAACCACTGGTAGTTTCGAACTGCTGACCTTGAGATTAGCAGATGAGTAAAAAAGTATATGAGTGATGTCACAACAGGACCAATGGAAATAAAGGGATAATAACAGTAGTATGAATATTTGTATTCTGAAAGGTTTGTAAATGTAGAGGAAATAGGCAAATTTCTATAAACACACTCCATACTTAAACTAACACAGACTGAAACAGAAAAATTGAAAAGATCCTTATAAAAGAAGACAGTGATTGAAACTGATTATTTAGACACTTCCAACAAAAAAAGTCTGGGCCCACATGGTTTTACTTGTGAATTCTACCATTCAGAGAAGAACTAACAACAATTCTATTCAAACTCTTTCAGAATACAGAAATGGATGAAAAACTCCTGAATTCATTTTATGAAGTGAGAATAACCCTTATCAAAAAACAGGCAAAGATATTACTAAAAAAGAAAATCATAGACCAATATCCATCATGAACATACCTGCAAACATTCTCAAAAAAATTCTAGCATCTGGAATCCAACAACATATCAATAATAATAATAATACATGACCAAGTGAGATTCATATCAGTTATGCAAACATGTTTCAGTATTATAAAAATAATCAACATAATCAACCACATACATAAAGCTGAGGAAAAGAACCACATAATCACAACAATTGATACAAAAAAAGCTTTTGACAAAATCCCACACTTGTTGCTGATAAAAATATCCAACAAAATAGAAATACAAGGGAAACTCCACAACATAGTTAAGGGCATATTTATAAAGCCAAAAGCCAACACTATTCTCAATGGAGATAAAGTTAAAGCATTTCCCTTGTGAAGAGGAATAAGACAAGGATGCCTTATATCCCTGTTGTTGTTAAGCGCCACTGAGTCGATTTGGACCCATAGCAACACTGTATAGGGTTTTAAAGGGGCAGCTGGTAAGCTTGAACCACCGACCTTGCAGTTCAAACGACTTTGCAGTCTGGCACATTAGCTCACAGCACCACACCAGGACTCCGCCCTATACCTCTACTCCTACTCAATATTATGCTCTAAGTGTTAGTTACAGCAATAAGGCAAGAAAGGGAAATTAATGGCATCCAGACTGGTAAAGAAGAAGTAAAACTCTATTTGCAAGTGATATGATCCTATACATAGAAAATACCAGACTCAGCAAGAAATTATTTGGAGTCATTGAAAGATTCAGCAATGTGGCAGGGTTTAAGATTGCCATACAAAGATGAGCTGGATTCCTTTACACTAGCAACGACAGATCTAAAAAGAAAATCAGGTAAACAACACCATTTACAATGACCACCTAAAATATGAAATAATAAATCTAACAAGAGAAACAAAAGACCTTTGCAAAGAAAACTACAAAACACTACTTTAAGAAACCAAAAAAAGAGCTACAAAATTGAAAGACTACATTGCTCATGGATAAGAATACTTAACACTGTGAAAATGTCCACATTACCCAAAGTGATTTATTTATAGATGTAATGAAGAAATCCCAATCCAGATTCCAACATCATACTTTAAAGAGATGGAAAAGCTAATCTCTAAATGGAAGGAAAAAGAACCTGGATAAGCAAAACATTACTAAAAAAGAAGACCAGAGCAGGAGATTTCTTGCTTCTCAATCTCAAAACGTACTACACAGCCATAGTCGTCAAAACAGCCTGGTAATGGTACAAGGAAAGACATTAAATTAGTGGAACAGAGCAGAAAACCCATCACAAAATTTATCCACTTATGGTCAGCTGAAGGAGCTCTGGTTGCATAGTGGTTACGAATCGAGCTGCGAACCGCAAGGTCAGCAGTTCGAAACTACCAGCTGTTCCTTGGGAGAAAGACGAGACTTTCTGCCCCCTTAAAGATTTACAGCCTCAGAAACCCTGTACAGGGTCGCTGTGAGTTGGAACCGACTCCACGGCATATAACCAACCAACCATGGTCAGCTGAGTCCTGGTGTGGCACTGTAAAATAAGCATTGGACTGCAAGGCCAATATGAGTGGCAAGGTCAGTGGTTCCTTGAAAACCCTATACAGGATCGCTATGAGTCAGAAGACTCGATAGCACTTAACAACAATAGTAATGGTCAGTGGATCTTTGACAGAGGACCAATACACATTAAATAGCAAAGAGATAGTCTTTTCAATAAGTAGTGCTGGCAAAACTGGAAATTTATTGCAGAAGAATGTAACAAGATCTATTTTTCACACTATATACAAAAATGAACTCAACGTGGATAAAAGACCTAAATGTAAAACCTAGCACATTGAAGATAAAGTAAAATACAGGGATAATTTTAGGAACTCCAGTAAATGGCATAAATACACTATCAAACGTAACTGAAAATACATAACAGCATATGACAAACTAATTGACTGGGACTCCTAAAATTAGAAATACATCATCAAAATAATTCAGCAAAAGAGTAAAAACAGGCACCACAGACTAGGGAAAAATTTTAGGAAATGACATTATCAGACAAGGGACTATGCTCTAAAATGTGTAGAAAACTTCAACAATTCAACAGGAAAAATATAAATCAATTAAAAAATGGGCAGAGGACATAACAGACATTTCACCAAAGAAGGCATTTACATGGCCAACAAACATGAAGAAATGCTCACTGTCATTAGCCATTGCTCCTCAAAACAACAATGAGATATCATCTTACCCTAGAAATAATAGCAACTTTCAATAAAACAAAAAACAAGATATTCTGGTGAGAGTGTGGAGAGACTAGGACCCTCCTTTACAGCTGGGAGAACTGTAAAATTGTGCAGCCATGGTGAAAAATTATAACATGCTTATCAAAAAGTTGGAAACAGAAATATCATAAGAACCATGGCACAGTAGATACTTATGTACACCCATGTCCATTGCAGCACTGTTCACAATAGCAAAATGATGGAGGTAGCCTAAATATCCATCAACAGGCGAATGGATAAACAAACTTTGGTACTTATACACAATGGAGTACTATACAATGTTGACTAATAATGAATCTGCTGAATATCTCATAACATAGATAATCCTGGAGAACATTAGTCAGTCGTGAAAGGCCAAATACTATATGAGATCACTATTGAAAAAGTCAAGAAAATGTTTTCATGCTAAAAAGAAGCATCCTTTGATAGTTACCAGGGATGAGAATGAAGGATGAAAAATTCACTAGATAGAAGGTAGACACATGTTAACATGGGTGATGGGAAAAGCAGTATACAAGAGGGGAGGTTGGCAGAGAATAATGAAGGTAGGGGAAGATACAAGGAGGAGTGCAAGAGTTAAAGGAAATAGAGGTAAATTGTGCTTTATGAATAAAAAACAAACAAAACAATATATAGGTGCTGTTGTTATTAAGTGCCATCAAGTCAGTTCTGACCCATAGCAACCCTGTATAGGGTTTTTGCAGAGCAGGTGGTGAGCTTGAACCACTGACTTTGTGGTTCAAACCTATTTTGCAGTATAGCACAGTAGCCCACAGCACCACAATAGGAAAATAAAAACAATACATAAATGATAATCTATTGTTGTTTTTGTTACATGCCATAGTGTTGATTCTGACTCATTGTGACCTTGCATAGGGTTTCTGAGGAGCAGCTGGTGTTTGAACCACTGAATTGTGGTTCAAACTGAACTTTAGGTCCAGTGCTTAACCTACAGTGCCACCCCAGTTCTCCAATAATCTATTAGTAGAAATACAATTAAATCATAAAAATTCTTAATTATTGCTAACTGTAAGATCAGTGGCTCAAACACACCAGCTGGTCCTTGGAAACCCTATGCAAGGTCACTATCTGTCAGAACTAACTTGATTGTACTTAACAACAACAACATTGCAAAAGAAGGCAGAAAAAAGGAATTGAAGAAATGGAAAAATTAAAACAGATAATCATAGATTTCATTTCGGTATCAATAACCACATAAATGCTCTAATCTACCAAATAAAAGACATATTTGTCAAACTAGATATAATAGAAATGATCGTATATATGCTGTTCACAAGAAACTAGTTTTTTTTTTCTGTTTTGTAACTTTATTATTTTGTAGTTGTTGTTGCTAACTTCCCTTTTATGGTGCATTGTCTTCCCTTTCACCCAAGTTAATGTGTGTCTACCCTCTAGGGTAGTTTACCCTTTCTCCCCTGTTGTTGTTGTTGTTAAGTGCCGTCGAGTCGGTTCCGACCCATAGCGACCCTGTACAGGGTTTCCGAGGGTGTAAATCTTTACGGGAGTAGAAAGCCTCATCTTTCTCCCGTGGAGCGACTGGTAGTTTCGAACCGCTGACCTTAAGGTTCGCAGCCCGATTCGTAACCACTACGCTACCAGAGCTCCTTTCTCCCCTAGTAGCTATCAAAAAATGTTTCTTTTAGTGTGAAAACATTTCATAGAAAAGCAAAACAAAGAAAAAGAAACCACTTTTTAAATGTACAGTTATAGTTGAAGATTTCAGAACTCTTTTTGTTAAAAGATAGGACAAGTAGACAGAGAATGAGTATGGATACAGCAGACTAGCATAATATTTTTAAGCAATTAGATCTAATTGAATTTTATAGGACACTCCCTGACAAACACACACACAGAGAAGAGAGAACACATGTTACCAATACCAGAAATGAAAAAGGGGATATTATAATATACCTTATAGATATTAACATGTTCATAAAAAATACTATGAACAACTCAAGGTGACATGCTTGTGCTTGACTGTTAACCGTACAACCCACAAACTGCTCTATGAGGAAAAGATATGGCAGTTCACATCCACAGAGATCTACTTCCTTGGAAACCTTATGGGGTAGTTCTACTCTGTCCTATAGGTTCTCTATGAGTCAGAAGCACCTCCAGAGTTTTGACTTTGGCATTGTTTTGTATGAACAACACTAAATATACAAACTCTGCAACCTAGATGAAATTAACCAAGTCCTTGAAACACACAAACTACCAAAACTTGTTAAGTGTCATCGAGTTGGCTCTGATTCATAGCAACCCTGTATAGGGCTTCCGAAGCTATAAATCTTTTCAGGAACAGAAAGCCCCATCTTTCTCCTATGTAGTAGCTGGTGGACTCAAACCATCAAATGTGTGGTTCACAGTGCTTATCCTATGTAGACACCAAAACTTAGTCCCAAAGAAATAGACAATCTGAATGTTTCTGAAAATATTTAATAATTTAAGGTTGTGTTATAGAGCCTTCTAACAACAACCTCCCAAAACTCTGTGTCTGAGAGTTAGCACCAAAGTCTCAGGGGACTCCAAGGTCATTACATAGTCCACAAGGGCAGTGACTGGGGTTTTAAAAACTAATGAGCTTTAATCTAAGGAGCAATTATTGATTTCTTCCTGTCTAGGGGAAAAAAGGAGTGATGAAAATGGAAGGCACATGAAAAACAATTAGTCCAATGGATTATTGGATCTTGCAAACATCATTCTCCATTACCTAAGACCAGAATAACTAGATGGTGCTTGGCTACCACTACCAATTGCTTTGAAATGGATCACATTAGAAGGTCCTGGATAGAATGGCAGAAAATGGAATAAAACTCAAAGTCATCGAAAAAGATCAAAGTTACTGGGCAGAAACAGACTACTGGAACCCCTGAGATTATGCCATTCATCACTTTTCAGGTCTGAAACTGAACTCTCCCCATGGCTCAATTTTCAGCCAAAACATAGGTATCTAAAGGGAAAAAATAACACTAATGATACACACACACCTTAGAATAATCAACTATTTGAGATCAAAAGAGCAGCATTTACCCAAGCACAAAATTCAGAAGGGTTAGCAGAGTTGTTTTAAGTGCCATCGAGTCAGTTCCAACCCATAGCGACCCTGAACAGGGTTTCCGAGGCTGTAAATGTTTACAGGAGCAGAAAGCCTCCTCTTTCTCCCGCGGAGCAGCTGGTAGTTTCGAACTGCTGACCTTGCGGTTCGCAGCCTGATTCATATAACCACTACACTACCAGAACTCCTTGGGTTAGCAAAGTAGGAGGAATGAAAACAGGAAACACAGGGACAAGTGGAATAAATGAAGTTACATTGTAGGGATTGTATTTAATCATATGGAACAAAATGTGTATTAAATGTTGAATGTAAAATTGATGATCTGCTCTGTAAACATTCATCAATTCACAGTAAAAAGTTAAAAAAAAAGTTTATCAAAATTCAATAATAAAAAATACAATCTAATTTATAAGTGGGCAAAGTATTAAATAAATATGTCATAACATATACAGATGGCAAATAAGTACATGAAAAGACACTTCACACCAATAAGCATTAGTTACATTGAAATGATAATCACCATTGCTGTTGTTGTTGTATTGTGAAGTCACTTCTAACTCACAGTGATCCTGCACAAGGTTCCCAAGGGTTGGCTGGTAGGTTTTTATTGTCAACCTCATGGCTAGTCGTTCAGTGCTTATCTTATACAACCATACTATATACCTTTTAAAATAAAAAACAAAAAATATGATAAAATCAAATGTTACAGCAATGCAGAGCAACTGAAACTCTCATACGCTAAAGATGGCATTGAAAATTGTTCAGCCTGTTTGATAACTTTTTCAAAGTTTTTTTTTTTTTTTTTTTTAATGAAATTAAACATACACTTGACACTGTTGTTGTTAAGGGTCATCCAGTTCATTACAACTCGTGTGACCCTGTATAGGGTTTCTGAGGAGCAGCTGATGAGCTTGAACCGCCAACCCTGTGGTTCAAACTGACCTTGTGGTCGAATGCTTATCGTACAGCGACAAACCAGGACATCAAATGTCACTCTCAGAGATTTACCCAAGAAAAATCAAAACTTAAGTTCACAAAAATCCTATACATTCGTGTTTATAGCACTTTATTCATAATTGTCCCAAATTGAAAACAACCCATATATTAAACAACCCGTGGTATTAAATGTAATATGAAATGTAAGATTCATGAATGTAATGGCAGCAAATATAATCTCATGCTTAAAACACTTCTTCATTAACAGGGACAGGAAGTCCCTCATTGTATCCTCTCTCTGAGTTACCACCCTCATGAGTGATTGTTGTTGTTGTTAAGTACCGTGGAGTTGGTACCGACTCATAGTGACCCTGCACAGGGTTTCCGAGGCTGCAAATCTTTACAGGAGCAGAACACCTCATCTTTCTCCCACGGAACTGCTGGTAGTTTCGAACTGCTGACCTTGAGGTTGGCAGCCTGATGTATAACCACTACTCAACCAGAGTTCCTTCATGTATGATTACTTCATCAAATATACCATATTTTTTCAGTTCTCCAAAAATGTATAAGCCATTTTGCTTATACATATTGTTCCTTTTGATAAGAAAGTTCTGGAACCCTAGTCTAGTACCCATCTAATTTCTAAAGTCTACTTACACTAAATACCAATTACTGTTGTATCACCTCCTGTGACAACACTCCACAGACCCCTGTTATTTTATACTAAACTATGTTATTGTTTTAAATT
Source organism: Chrysochloris asiatica (assembly GCF_000296735.1). Taxonomy (NCBI): domain Eukaryota; kingdom Metazoa; phylum Chordata; class Mammalia; order Afrosoricida; family Chrysochloridae; genus Chrysochloris; species Chrysochloris asiatica. Next base: position 3,005,579 of record NW_006408632.1, read on the forward strand.
CAAATGTCTCTTTTCTCAATTAGACTGAGTTTCTTGAATTCAGGCATCGCTTCTTATTTTTCTATTTTAAAACTCTCAGTCCATCACAGATTCTGTGCAATAAATAAAAATGAAATAGAATTATTTGAGTTAGGGTTAGGAACATTCCCTGGAAGTTCCCATATTTATGATTACATTATGCATTAAAATTGGGTAAAGCCAAGGATCCAGTTTTTAAATTTTATTCAAGTTATTTAGAGGCAGAGAACATATCAAATACTGTGCAGTTTCTTCATTTTAATATGTTACACTCCTCAATAAACACTTCAGATTGCCTAGCATTGTATGACACATAACCTGTAGATGTTTTACTATTTCTGAATTTCATATGCACATGATGATTTATTCTTTTACTGCAAAGTAAGTGTTGAAATTTAACTGACTATCATTGTTTGGCTATAGAGAAATGCATTCTGTGCATAAAATGTAATAGATGCAATCATTAACACTTTATAATAACAAAGGAAGCTAAGGTCTAAAGACTATAGCCAACTTATCCAAACTGACATAGATATTTAGTAATAGAGAATTTCTATGCTGAGAGTATGACATTACAAGTTGTTTTCTTTAACAATAGCCTTCCTATGTCTTAGATGTGAAAAATGAACAATTAAAATTGGACAAAATTAAGAAGCACATGAACTAAAGCATAGTTTAACATAACATCATGGATTAATGTGCTGGACTGCAAGGTCAGTTTGAACTTCAAGGTCGGTGGTTCAGAATCACCAGCTATGCCTTAGAAACCTCATACAAGGTTACTATGAGTTGGACCAACTTGAAGGGACTTGACAACAGCAATTAGATGTTTGTTATTTTTAATTCATCCATAAACTGATACTGATGCATGCATGTGTAAGTGGATCAGTCTATCTACTTATATATCATTATCAAAATGATGGTTTCTGTTGAATTTTTACAAAATGATCCAGGGTAAAAAATTCTAAATATCTCTCAAATATTTGCCAATCAGATAGCTACATGGTAATAATGAATGTTTGACTGCAATCTATAAAAAACTGTTCTTTCATAGCTGTTCTTCTTTTATAGCTGTTCCAACATTACATTTGTCAATTTCCCCTCTATTCTAAAGCCCTCTCTAAGGTACTTTAAAAGTTCAAAAAATTCAAAAGTAGCTTCATTAAATCTGGAAATTTTATGATGCAGCCATATGACTATACAAAAATGAAGCCTGATTTCCTTGATTATAAGAAAATGCTTCTTAGAAAATCAGTTGAACATTTTTTCCCTTCCAATTTCAATGTAGATCATTGTTACTTTGGTTAAGTTTATATCAGGTTTTGCATAGGAAGCAAAAGAAGCTTTGTTTGGGAGTTCATTCAGTGGTTGATTTACTGAAAAAATAACCTCAGTAAGAATTGTCATTTTTAAAACTAAGTTTTAACTTAGCTTTCCCAGAGACCCAGCAATTAAAAAATACAGATAACCTTAAATCCAGACATATTTATTCCATAAATGTTAATACTCAGTGTAAACACTTAATTTAAGATGGATCTGTCCAGGCATTTAGATGTCTTTATTTACAAATTACAACATGTAGAGAGTGAGGCAGCATAAGGCAGAAAAAGGTTATTTTGATAACCTCAGTCTCATAAAATGTCTTTTGTTTGTAGTACGAGATTTGAACTCTGGTGGCAGAAATTCACAAGAAAAGAGTGCATAGTCAATTTTAAGATTTTATGAAATTGCCAGACTACTAGTGTTTATTTAGGGCATCTCTGATTTGATTTTCCTCTTGTGAATCTATTTACAGAGAAAAGAGATCCTTGATGTGAATAATTTGTTACTTTCCAAAATATCAATGTACATTTTTGCTACGGTAGTGATTTCCTGATTGACTCCCAGATCAGTAGTGATATTCAGTTTGATTTTTCTAGCACCAATATTATTTTGAAACATTGAAAAATGTCATATTGCTTCTTGAGTTTTTTAATAAAAAGGAAGAAGCTCAGACATAAGACTTTCTAAAGTGCATGTCTTCACCCACTCAGATGGACATGTGGATTATGAGTTAGATGACCATCGTTCTATTTTTACCTGAATGTGGGTTAGCTCCAGGTTCAACACAGTCAACTCAGCCACAGTGAGGGAAGAGACAGTGTTTAATTCGTTATGCATAAGCAGGAAACAGAAGAGTTTCAGCACTCCCTAAAATATTCTTAAGTGCTTTTGCATTGGTTCTGACTCATAGTGACTATGTATAGAGTTTCCAAGGAGCAACTGATGAGTTTGAACCACCAAGCTTATGGTTCAAATCAACCTTGTAGTCCAGACTCCTTAAATATGCCCTTCAGAAATACAGAGTTCATATAACTCCATTGCCATCAAGTCGATTCTGAGTTATAGTGACCCTAACTATATGGGGTTTCTGAAACTGTAAATCTTTACAGAAGGAGATAGCCTCATCTTTTTCTAGCAGAGCCACTAGTGGGTTTGAACCACTGAACTTGTGGTTATACATGTTTTATAAAATTAATAGTCTGGTCTGCATATTCCATTTACAAGGACAAGGGTGTTTTGATTTAATGAAAGTGACAAAGAACATTTGTTCAACTCTAGATATACATTTTATATAACAAGAATATCTTCAGTAGATTCAAACTTTATCTTAAGCAAACCCTGGAACAGCAATGAAGCTGTGAACTAAGCCCTACAACATTCTATAGACTCCTGTGAACCAAGTGGAGACCTGGTTGGCCAGCAGTATGGCAAGACCTGGGAACTCATGGGCCCAGAGTCAGTGACGTAGCCACAGAGGACTAGAGTGGAAAGTGAAGTGTCTACCCAATAAGAAGAGAGGGTATATGCATAAGAACACCCACACTTGCAGATAATACCCACTCGACCTGGTTTCAATGACTGGATGATCAGAGCTCAACTAGAAGAAGAAAGACGAGCAAAACAAGAGTAATCTGATACAATTTGATGAACTTGACCTACACCTATGGATTCAGTAGCTCAAAAGAGGGAACAAATCTTTATAGCAAGGATCATTCCCACCCTTCCACATACAAAGTAGACAGGGATGGGCAACTTGGACATTGATTACCCAAAATGGAGGGGCTACAAAGGCTACAAGTGACCAGCTTACAAGCTTTCAAGAGGGAACCTAGATCCAGAGGGTACAGAGAAAGGTAGACTCTCCACTGAGTAGTATCCAATCTGTCTGGGCAGGGCTGTTGAAAGGAGATGGGGATAGGTCTCTTGTGATACAATAGTGAATAATTGCTATCAGGACTGATTATGAGGGTTGGAAATGTAAAGGTAGATGTTGTGTAGAAAAAGGAGGGGAGTGATGGACTTTGTAGTCCAGGAGCGGAGGTCTCTCGGACCACCAAGGGAGAAGGGTGGAGTGTGGGACCCTACTCAGAGAAACAGTGACGGCGATGATGGAGGCAGAGACGATGACGTGGAGAGATCCAGAGAGGTATAGGAGCTGTGTGTTGATGACTGGAGGAGGTCGGGGCAGGCTTGCAGGGTATACCCTTTGGTTGGTTGGTGATGCATGGAGGGGATTGTAACCATGGCAATGAAATGATATACAATAGGATGAATTCAAAGCTAATATTCTCCCATGTAAACTATCACATAATTCACAATCAAACATAAAAAAATAAATAAATAAAAGAATTCTACACTGTAATGCAAAAAAAAAAAAAAAAAAAAAAAAAAAAAACACTGGAGGTTACCAGTTACAGACAAATCTGTTTTTATGTAAGACTGATTTTTTTGGAATGGCACAATTTAGAATCTGCTATTTTCAGTTCCTGGGCCTGGAGATTTTATTTTAAATAAATAAATAAATATATATTTAATTGTATATATATATTTCTTTAATATGTCTGCAAAATGAGCCTTGGTAGTATAGTGGATTATGAGTAAGGTCAACAATTTGAATCTACTGATTCTGTGGGAGAAAGATAAGGCTTTCTGCTCCCATAAAGATTCACAGCCTGGGAAACCCTATAGGGTCGCTATGAATTGGAACCTACTCAACGGTACACAAATACCTGGTGTGGCTCTGTAGGATAAGAACTCAACCATAAGGTCAATTTGAACATGCAAGTTTGGCAGATCAAACTTACCAGCTGCTCCTCAGAAACTGTATAAAGGGTTGTTATAAAAGTTGGAACCCACTTGATGGCACTTAACAACATTAAATAAATAAATAAATAAGCATGATGGCTTCATATGATAAGTGCTGGTCTGAGGTTCCATCCCATCAGCTGCTTGGCAGGAGAAAGATGAGACTTTCTGCTCCTGTAAAGATTTAAAAAGCCTATACAGTGTCGCTATGAGTCAGAATCAACTGAATAGTACTTAACAACAAAAATATATATACTATAATCATGTCTGGTAAGGTGGAGGGTCAGAGAAAAAGAGGAAGACCCCCAACAAGATGGACTGGCCAAGTGGCAGCATCGATGGACTCAAGCGTGGCAACAGTAGTGAGGCTGGCCCAGGATCAGGCAGTGTTTCGTTCTGCTGTGCATAAGGTCGCTATGAGTTGGTACCGACTCAATGATACCTAACAACAACAACATTGACTCATTACTAATCCTGCGGTCTTTGACTCTCAGAATGTTAATTTCTTGTTTCATAAAATAAACATACTTCTATACCATGGTTACTTTAAGGGTTAAATGAAAATAAATTATGTTAAAAAAAAAGCTTTCAAAATTTGTCTTTGTATGAAAGCATTTGTCCTTATAAAACTTAAATATTTTGTAAGAAACATTTACTAGCTTAAATTTTGTTCAAACAGAAAGCATTTTCAACTTTTATTTTGTTGCCTTACTAAATTCTTTGAACATGGGTAATTCATTCTTTCTAGATTAAAAATCAGCTCTTCACATTGAGGCCTTGCAGTGCAGTGCATTACTTGACATGGCTCTTTGTAACTCCCATCAAACAACTTTTTTGTTTCCGGATGAGTAAGAGAAACTGGGGGAAGATGCTGAAAGGATTGTATGATTCAGTTGTGAATGATTCTTAAGAGAGTTAATTGTGATTGTAAACACTTAGAACTCTAATGTGGGTAGAAAATGAGCCATCTCAAAAGCAGGAAGAGGAAATTTCTGTACCATCAAGGAAGAAGAGTCAGAAGTGAATCACATCCTTTGGACCCCAAGAGCCCTGCACATTGAACCCATTTGACCCAGGGACAGAAAGTTGTAACAATGGACCAGTAGCAGAGGAGTGACAGAGCACCAGACAGATTGATAGGCTTTTCAGCCACACAGAGCAAGCAAGCAAAAAATTAGGGACAGGAGTCTCCCTTGTGTGGAGTAACGTTTGGGCATTTATTAAAAGGCCCCAAAGAGCTTTGTAACATTTTCCAAGAAGGCCAGAAGGCAGGCTAAGGGGCTGAGGGCTAGAGAGAAATCTGTCTGCAGGCATGGCTGAAGAGACGTGGTCCGGAGTGGAAGAACTGTCCTCTGAGCACTTCGGGCTCTAAATTGTAACCTCAGGATTTGGAGTCATGATGAGGCATCATAGGACAAGCGCTTGACCACAAGGTTGATTTGAACTGTTAAGTTGGTGGTTCAAACTCACCAGTACCTCCAAGAAACCCTATAAATGGTCACTATGAGTCAGAACCAACTCCACAGCACTTAGCAGCAAGTCGACCTCAAGGTCAGTTTGAACCTTCCAGGTCAGCAATTCAAATCACCAACTGCTATACAGAAACCCTATACAGGGTCACCGAGTCAGAACTGACTCAATGACACTTAACAACAGCAACAATAAGGTACCTAATAAACCCCATACTATGAGGATGGTGTCTGAATTACATGTAGCCATTGATGCCCTGGTGTGGTGCTGTGGGTTAATGTGCTGGACTGCAAGGACTGTTAGAACCGCAAGGTCGGTGGTTCAAGCTCACCAGTTCAAGCTCACCAGTTGCTCCATGGAAACCCTATACAAGGTCACTTTAAGTGAGAAATGAATTGAGGACACTTAATAACAACAACAATTGATGAATTATCAAACCTAGCTGAGTAAAGACTGCATTGGGAGGGAAGATGGTGTCAGATTTGCAGAAATGGTAGAAGGCTGGAGGCATGTTTGACCTCAGTTTCAAAGGAAGCCGCCGTAGGCTGATGTTTACTATACTGGTTTTCATCCTCCTCCATTTGGAAGGCTCTCTGGTAGCGTAATAGTTAGGAAGGAATCAGGCTGCTAATCTTGCGGTCAGCAGTTGGAAACTACCAGCTGTTCGGCAGAAGAAAGATGAGGCTTTCTGCTCCAGTAAAGATTTACAGCCTCAGAAACCCTATGCAGGGTCACTATGAGTCGAAACTGACTCCACGGCATGTAACAACCAACAAGCCATTGTGAAGTTAGAGAAGTGTAGACGCCATTCTCCATGACTATCTTTTACAGGTTGTTGTTGTTATGTGCCGTGGAGTCGGTTCCAACTCATAGTGACCCTGTACAGCGTTTCCGAGGCTGTAAATTTTTACAAGAGCAGAAAGCCTCATCTTTCTCCAGCAGAACACCTGGTAGTTTCGAACTGCTGACCTTGCTGTTCACAGCTGGATTCCTAATGCTGACATAATCCCCTCTTCTGGAAAAACTAAAGAGCTATTCATTCACTTGAATAACTTTTGGGCAAGTTGAAACCTTAGTTTCAATCAATTGCTTTAAATGCACATATACCTAGAGGCTGCAGCAAAGTAAGCAGTGCCATCCTCCTCCACAGTCAGGGATGCTGAGCTCTTTCAAGCAGTTGTTATACCCCAGCCTCTCAGCTGTGTATTTAAAGTCTTCAAAGACCAGCACCTTGGTTTGTAATTGTAGGATGAACGAACATTAGACTGCTAACTGAAATGTCAGCTGTTCGCCAGCCATTCCTTGGAAACCCTATACAGGATCACTATGAATTGGAACCGACTTGACACTTAACAACAAGGCCAACAGCTTGTTGCTCATTTCCTTGGGGTCTTTCCACATCTGGTGGACTGGCAGCAGGGGGCTAGTACAGTAAATGGGGCAGTTGTGGAGGGCATGGCATAGACAACAACCTCCACTGATAATCTTGACCCATTCCCCTGTCACTTGTCCTAGCTCAGAGACACCATCTGTGTCTGTAGTTCAGCTGCCAGAATCAAGTCACTTGACTGCTGTTAGGGATTGAGTTGTTCCCCCAAAATATGTATCAGCTTGCTGGGAAGTTCTGTGATGGTGTCTTATGATATGATCTGTGATAAGGCAATAAAAAGTGTAAGGGTGGATTGTTGTTGTTGTTAAGTGCTATTGAGTCAATTCCTACTTATAGTGACTCTGTCTAGGGTTTCTGAGCAGCGACTGGTGAGTTTGAACCTTGCAGCCCAGTGCTTTTCCTACAGTGCCACACCAGGACTCCTGAGATTCACCACCATGAATCCCATCATATCCCTGATCTACTATGAGAGAGGTGCCCAGAGGTGTGGCATGCAACATTGTTTATCTTAACATGAAATAAAAGAAGACAGGTGTGACCAGGAAATGGTAACTTATGACCAATAAGAAAGAGGAGCTGGGAGTGGAATGTGCTGATTGGACCTGGTGTCCCTATACTGTGAAGCTCCTAGATCCAGGGAAAGATTAATGCCAAGACACATGGGTATCTCCAAGGAAAGCTGGGCCTAAAGATGCTGAAATGAGACAAGAACAATTTGTTCTGGATTCGGACTTCTAGCCTCCCAAATTGTGAGAAAATGCATTTCTTTTTGGTAAAGTCACCCTGTTGTGATATTACATAAATAAGACAATGGGCAAATGCAACAGCTGGGCCTTGGGGTAGAGAACAACAGTATCAGGAGCACAGTCCCCATGTTCTCCTCTTCAAATAACACGAAGTTTGCATAATGGCCTGGTCTTTGAAGCCTAATCAAATCCATAAATGAGGAATGGGTGTATTTCCAACAGATATGGAAAGGAATCCCAAAGTTGGAGGAAAAATTAAATAATCGTACTTGTCATCTTTCATTCTGATCCTCTCATTTACTTTATTTTTTGTTAGCTTGTTTGATGTGGTAAAAGATTTTGACATACATTAACAGATCCTAACAATCTTTCTAAAAGATTATTGTAAGTAACTTAATAAAAGAATATTACAGAAAGACCTTCTATTCTCTTTGATCTGTACTTTTGGTGACGGCTATAAAGAGACCTGATATGTCTAAATAAATAAATAAAAATCGTAGAATGGTTGATTCGCTCTGCACAGAAGTTAATCCTACATGACACAAAAAGTGAAATCAAATCAAGGATAACAACTGAATTTGATAATTAACAAAATGTGGGAAAAAATTCCATTTAATAAAAATATATTAGTCATCTGTGCTCCCCACAATAGGTATAATGTTATATAAGGCTTTTTTTTTTTTTTTTCCTCACTGTATTAAGCTTTAAGGAATGCAATATTTATCAATTGATTGATTGTAAATTAAAACCTTTCTAAACAAACTAAAAATCTGCATTAGCCTTAGTGTCAGTGAAGATGACAATGGTCACATGGATCTACTGACCTAAACAAAATGTTTAGTCATTGTTGTTGTTGTTGTTAGGTGCCATCAAGTCAGTACTGACCCATAGCGACCTTGTATAGGGTTTCTGAGGAGCAGCTGGTGAGCTTGAACCATGATCTTGAGGTTCAAACCAACTCTACAGTCCAGTGCATTAACCCGCAGTGCTACACCAGGACTCCATAGCGAGATTGTTGTTGTTATAGTTATTGTTGTGTGTCATTGAGTCTACTCCGACCCCTAGGGACCCCATATAGGGTTTTCAAGGAGCAGCTGGTGAGCTTGAACCTTAGGTCTTGATAAATGAGGAAGTCAGTTTTAAAATTAGCTGAGATGACCTCCTGGTCCTTGAAGGAGAACAGGATGTGCTTAAGCCCACACAGATCGTTATCTCAGGAACTAAGAAGCTTGGATCCTAAGAGGTGGAATGTTTGAGCCTGATTGTTTCCTTTTCCCTAAAGGTAGAATGTTTGAAGAAGTTTGTTGCTTTATTGTTTCTTTTTTCAAAAAAATTTATCTTGAAGTTGCTGTTGTTAAGTGCTGTCCAGTCAGTTCTGACCCATAGAGATCCTGTATAGGGTTTCTGAGGAGCAGCTGGTGAGCTTGAACCCATAACCTTGCAGTTTAAACAACTTTGCAGTCTGGCATATTAACCCACAGCACCACACCAGGACTCACTCTTGATGTTAAGATAGAATAAATGTACATCCAAATGTAACTTTCCCTATATAATGCGCCGGCTCTTCATAATGGACAGGACGGGCTTGAGAAACGATTCTCTCCATCCTCTAGACTTCTGGCTTTCTGTTAATAAAGCTTGGATTGGATCTCTCCCGTCTCTATGATTGACTACAGTGACAGGCAGCAAGCCTTTATTTCAGTTTGGTAATAACAATGCTATTTTAAATTTTGCTGCATTCTATGTACGTGCTTTTCAAAATTTTTTATTTTTAGCAAACTTCATACAGTCGTGAAGTATTAATAATAAAGTATCTCTGTATGAGTAGTTTAAATGTGATTCGTCTTTATGATTTGCTCATCAGAAGTGCACCACTAAATAACACTGAATTATTGGGTCACATGGAGTCCTCACAATTATTATTATGTTTGAGACCTTTATTGTTGCCACAGTGTGGGTTGTTGAGGGTTTTCCCGTGTTTCCCCCATCCACCACTTTAATATCAAGCATGATGTCCTTTTCCAGGGATGGTTCTTCCTGACAATATGCTCAAAGAAAGGGAGGCAAAAGTCTTGCCATCCACACTTCTGAGGAGCATTCTGACTTCTTCCAACGTAAATTTCTTTTTTCTTCTTTCTTGTAGTTCATGGCACTTTCAATATTGTTCACCAACACCAGAATTCAAATGCATTATTTCTACTCTGGTCTTCTTTATCTATATGGAATTAATCATATGCATATGAGGAAATTGAAAATCTCATAGTTTAGTTCAGATATACCATACTTTTCAAAGAGACTGCCTTGCTTTTGAATAAAAAGGTCCTTTGCAGCAGATTTGCCTAATGCAATAGTAATCATTTGAATTCTTGACTACAGCTTTAATGAGCATTGATTGTAGACCCAAACAAAATGAAGTCTTGGACAGCTTCAATCTTTTCTTCATTTATCATGATGTTATATATTGGTCCAATTGTGGGGATTGCCGTGTTCTTTCCATTGAGGTGTAATCTCAAAGGCTTGAGTCTTTGATCTTCAACATTAAGTATTTCAACCCTTTTTGCTTCCAGCTAGCAACTTTGTGTCATAGGCATTTCGCTGGTTGTTAAAGAGTCTTCCTCCAAATCGAATCCCATGTTCTTCATGTAATCCAGTTTCTCAGCATTCAGATTGAATAAATATGGCAAAAGGATCTAAACCTTACATATCTTTTTCTGACTGAAATATATTTAGAATATCCTTATTTTGTTCTAACAAAGACCTCATCATCTGAGCACAACTAAGTGTTCTGGAATATTATTATTGGGTTGTTGTTGTTTTCCAGTTGTCATTTTAATCAGCTAGGAAAAAGAAGAGTTAAAAATAAACAAACAAACAACAAGGTACTAACTTTTATATTTGCATTTGTATTTACCTTTATAAGGAACGCTGGTTGCAAAGTGGGGCCAAGTTACCTTAATTGTTGTTCTGTATTTTTTAATGCAAATTAAAGTTATTTTCTAGTGTCCTTTTATTTCCTCCCAAAGGATCTCTTTTAGCATTTGTTGCAGAGATGATCTATTAACAATAAATTTCATATTTTTCCTGTGTGTTTTTCTGGGGATGCCCTAGTTTCTTCTTATTTTGAAGGATAATTTTTGCCAAATATAGAATTCTGGACTGAAAATTTATTTTTTCTTTCATTACTGAATATTTCAGCCCACTGCCATGTGATCTTTATGGTTTCTGATGAGAAATCTAATCTTAATGAATATTACTTGTACCTGATCAGTTGCTTCTCGTACTGTTTTTAATCGACCTCTTTGTGTTTAACTTTCAGTGGTTTGATTATAATGTGCTAGTATAGTAGGTTTTAGATTATCCTACTGGAATTCCTAGATTAATAGATTAATATTTTCTCTTCCAATTTGGAGAGTTTTAATACATTATTTCTTTAAATATTCTTTTTGTTCTCTTTTTCCCTGTGGTATCATTATGCATGTACTGGCAGCTTAATGGTGCTCCACTAGCTCCTTAGTGTAATTTAACTTTCCTCATTCTTTTTTTCTTCTGTTCCTAAAGCTAAATAATCTCATTGATATGTATTCTATTTCATTGATTGCTTCTGCTCTCTGCTTTAATCTGCTGCTGAGTTCCACTAATAAAATTTTCATTTCAGTTATTTTACGTTTAATCTCTAGAATATCTATTGGATACCATTGTGTAATTATTTTCTTTTTATTGATATCAATTTGATGGGATATAATTATATTTCCCTTTTCATCTTTGCACACAGTCTTCTTTAACTCTTTAAGTATATTTAGAAGAGCTCATTTAAATGTGTTGTCTAGTTAGTAAGTACATGTCTCATTTTTTCAAAAGTTTCTTAAGGAAAGTCAATTATTTTTGTCCCCTATGAATGGAACATACTTCCTTGTTTCTTTGCATGCATCATGATTATTTTTTGTAGTTGAAAATTGCAAACTTTGAATTTTATAGTGCTACTTGTTGTTGTAGTTGTTGTTTGTTTAGTGACTTCTCTGAATTAATTGTATGAAGTCTATATTCTTTGTTATATTGTTACGCCAAAGTTGGAGTCTGATGTCCTGGAGTGATTTAGTCCAAGTAACAAGCACCTCAGATAAACTAAGAAAGAGAAAAGCCTTTATTATGTTAGGAAGATGCTCCCAAGACACCTGCAGCAAAGAGGCAAGGTTTCAATAGTGTCCTGTGAGTATCTCTTACAAACAATGTTTGTACTCATTTTAACTATGCTAATTAGCATGCATGTGGGTTACAATCTTGTCACTCTAGCATTCACACCAATACACAAGGTTATCCAGAGGTCCTAGTAGACATAACTCTCCTGGCTCCTGTTTGTCTGGATGGTTACTTCTTTTCAGAAGTCACACAAAGAGAGACCAGGCTTTAAGACTAGGTGACCGTTAACATTATAAAAGCATATATCTAAGAATGAAGAACAGGAAAGAGGGGTGTCTGTGTGTGTGTGTGTTTTGTCTCAGGCAATGTTTGATTATTTTACTATGTCTCAAACTGGCTACTCTCTTTCTCTCAATAAGTCTTTGTTCATTAGTATGATGGTCAGTTACTGATTGGACAAAAATGTTCATGAAAACCTGAAACTGAAATAAAATCTTCCAGTGTTTGAAGGTTTGGGTTATGTGTCTTTATGTGTGTGTATGGCTTGCATTCAAACTCAGCCAGACAGTTTACAACTCTGGTTTAACCTTCACTTTCTGTTGGATAAGAGCCTGAAGATAAACTAGAGGCAGAAGTTTAAGGCCTTCTCAGGTCTCACTTGAGAATGCACATAGCCCTAGGCATGTGTATGGTCTTAGCAATTCCTAGGAATAAGGTGGCTTTTTTCAAATCACTTATTCACCAAAGAATCTCATTCCTCAGGTTTTCCTCCTGAGGATTTTGGTTACCCTGTTTTGTGACCCAATACCCATTACCCTTAAGCACAGTGACTAGTATATTATTAGCATGCAATTGTTTCTGAGAGAAGGCCTCCCTAGGCAGTATCCTCCACACTGATGAAATTAAGCAAGATAAAAGCAAGCTTTCAGGTGTGTCATTAGTGTCCCTTGTTGTTGTTATGTGCCTTAGAGTAGAGTTGGTTCTGATCGTCGTGACTGGACCCCATACAGGGTTTCCGAGGCTGTAACTCTATAAGAGCAGAAAGCCTGATCTTTCTTCCACAGAACAGCTGGTAGTTTCGAACTGCTGACCTTGCGGTTCACAGCCCGATTCGTAGCCACTACACTACCAGAGCTCCTTAGGACTCCATTAACACTTACTAAATGAACGGTCTTTCTTCTTTCTAAGTACTTCTCCTGCAGTCATGATTGTCAAATAAGGTGGTATCATATTAGCCTAAGAGAATTGTGAGAGATAATATGCACTGACTTCAAATAAAATGTCTGGTAAAGTATAATATTCGACTGCTATATAGGGAGATACTAAAATGTTAAACATGGAGTTTGCCACTTCATTTGATCATTAAATTTAGCATGTACTTTGTATATTCTAGCAGCCCTGGTAGACCTGTAGGATAGACTGCAAATCACAACGTTGGCAGTTCAAACCTACCAGCCACTATGCGGGAGAAAGATGATTTCTGTTCTCATAAAATATTTACAGCTTCAGCAACCCTATACAGGGCCCTACGAATCAGAATCTACTGATGGCAGGGTTTTGTTTTTGTATGGTACTAATACTGAAAGTGCCAGGGGCTGCCCATAGAACCAACAGATCTGTGTTGGAAGAATTGTAGCCAGCGTGCTCCTTGGAGGCCAAGATGGCCAAACTTTGTCTCTCATACTTCAGACATGCTGTCAGGAGGGACCAGTCACTGGACAAGGTGGAGGGTCAGAGAAAAAGAGGAAGACCCCCCAACGAGATGGATTGGCCAAGTGGCAGCATCAATGGACTCAAACGTGGCAACAGTAGTGAGGTTAACCTAGGATCAGGTAGTGTTTCGTTCTGCTGTGCATAAGGTCACCATGAGTCGGCATGGACCCGATGGCACCTAATAACAACAACAACATAGGATAAGCACTAGACTGCTAACTACAAGGTCAGCAATTCAAACCTACCAGCTGCTCCTCAGAAAGCTTATATAGAATCTTTTTGAGTCAGAATTGTCTGGACAGCACTTACCACCACCCACATGTTTTTAATCAGTTGTCAACTTCTATTAAAAACAATGTTCCGTAATTCTCTTTCAATTTGTGCAATTTCAATAAGGAGGTTTTTGAAACATATCCCTGTTTGTTACGTTTTGAAAATTAGCGAAATAGGAACTAACATGTTGTTGTTGGCATCTTTTGAGTTGATTTGGACTCATTGTGACCACATATAACTGAGCAGTTTAATGAGTTCGAACCACCAATATTTCTGTCAGCAGTCTAGCACTTAAGTGTTAACACCCCCACCACCAGACATAACACTCTTTGGTTTATAAATTTATGCTTATAAATTTGTATTGTTTCTGTAAATACAAGGAGATTTTTAAGTTTGTGGAAATTTTCCATTATTACTTCATTGAAATTTTTTTACAAATTTTGAAGTCCCTCACACTGTCCACTTCAATCTCAGTAAAAAAAAAAAAAAAAAAAAAAACATTACAAAAGACACAGCGTGTTCAGAGATGTTGAGAATAACTTTGGGTCAAGTGACTAGTAAGTAACTAGTCACAATTAACTAACTACAACTATATACTTTTCCTTCTACTACACACTTAAATATGATTTTAAATAAGTATGAATGCTTGGGTGATGTATGTTTAGTGGAAGAACTATTTCTCTAACTAAAAGGTTTATGAAATGGATGCAGTACATCCTGAAATATTACCTAAGTCTATCATCTCAGGGGACCATCATTAAAAGTATTCCTTAATGTAATGATATAACTGTTTCTTCAATATTTTAGACTTTTACCTGAGGGGGGACTTGCCTGAAACCTTTAATGTTTCATAATCAGAGAGTCTTTTTATCTTGGCTTGATATTGCTAATTTTGCTTAATATTCCCAGTCAATATGAAACTCTGCATTATGCTCGATGATCATCCTAGAATGTTAGTTTCACCTGAAATAATTGCCTGTGGTGTCAATGCAGCCAAAAGAATAGTATTTGAAAGGTTTAAAAGCTGGTGTATGCTCTACATTTCAAATGATCTATTGCGTTGACTTTGTTTGAAGGATATCATTGCTGATATCAGATGGATCTTGGTTGAAAGCAGAGAATATCAGAAAGATATTTACCTGTATTCCAGAGACTACAAAGACATTCAAAAATAGGGGTAAGAATGCGTTGTGTTTAACATTATGAAGAATGTGAATTCCACAACACTTGTGCTCTTAAGGAACCTGTATAAAAACCAAGAAACAGTCATTCAAACAGTACTACGGGATTCTGTGTGGTTTAAAATCAGGAAAGATATATGTCAGTCTATTTGATGAGCAAATAATCTGAGAAGTTGGATAGTATTAAGAAGAACATAGAATCAAGTTGGGGGAAGACTCATTAATAACCTGCAAGTAATTGCAGGTGATGCAACCTAGCTTGCTGAAAGCAAGGACAACTTGAAACACTTACTGATGAAGATAAAGATTATAGTATTCAATATGGATTGACCCTCAAGTGAAGAAAACAAAAGTCCTCACATGTGGACCAGTAAGAAACATCTTGACAAATGAAGAAAATATTGAAATTTCCAAGAGCTTCTTTTTACTTTAATATACATTCAATACCCATGGACCATCAGGAAATCAGATGAAGTATGTTTGTTGTTTCGGCCCTGCATAGAGTTTCCCAGGAACACATGGTGAGCTTGAACCACCAATCTTGCAATTCAAACAGACATTTCAGTCCAATGAATTAACCCACAGCACCATACCACGATTCCAAAAATGAAATATAAGAATGGACAAATCTGCTGCAAAAGATTTATTTAGTGTAAATAAGCAAAGATGTCACTGTAAAGACTAAGGTGCTCCTAACCCAAGCAATGTTATTTTCAATCAACTTGTATGCATGAGAGAGATGAAGACTAAAAGAAAATAGATGTTAAGAAAGAATGTTAGATAATCATGGAATGCCAAAAGAATGAATAAATTGATGTTGGAAGAAGTACAACCTCCACTGTTCCTTATAAACAAACAGAAAGAAGAAAGGTGAGACATTTTCTCATGTATTTGGGTATGGCTTTATGAGGGACCAGTTCCTTGAGAAGGACATCATGCTTGGTAAAGTAGAGGGACAGCAAAAGAACAGAAGATCCTCAATAAGAGGAAGTGACACAGTGACTGCAACAAGAGGCTTAAACATAAGGAGGATTAGGAGGCAAGTGCAGGACTCGGAAGTGGCTCATTTTGTTATACATAATGCTATTGTGAGTCAGAACCATGTACACATGTACAACCCCAAACTCACTAGTCCCATTTACATCTTATGTTTCATAAATGAAGTATACAAAAATATTTGAAGCACGTATACATGGAAGAAATACTCATAAAAATTACAGCCCTGATTTCTGTGACTGTTCATGTACTCATACTCATATCTGGTATTTAGCCATATCTATTGCCATCACCTATTCCATAATCCGTTTGTCCCTAGCTAGTGTGTCAAGGTTTTTTGCCTGGTGGGGTAGCAGTTTTTTTCTTTCAGGGTTTTATATATGTCTCCCCATTGCCTTCCTGCCTGCATGGTTTCTGTTGAGAAATCTGAGCTTAATCTGATTTGCTTGCCTTTGTATGTTATATTTCTCTTTTCTCTAGCTGCTTTCAAGATG
>NW_006408632.1:3022757-3033342 GCF_000296735.1 Chrysochloris asiatica
GGCATCTTCAGGGGTTATCTGTGGCCTTAATACTTAGATGGGTATGTATTTGGGTATTTTTTATGCTTTCTGAATGCCTCCAGGTAGATGTGATCAGGAAATGGGTTTCCCTTTTCATTCTTCTTCCTGAGAAGTTTCAAGATACCACTGTCGGTCATTTTGACGTAATTTGGGATTTAATTTTCAGCCTATTTCCTCTTTTGTCTGCTTGTCCCACTCCACAATCCCCGTTCAGGCCTTTTTTTCTAGTTGGAAACAGTTAAGGGCTGGCTGTGGCTGTTTGGTTTTAATTGGAAACTGTCTCTTTAAATTTCAAGGAGCTCTGTGCACATGTGTATTAGAACGCTCCAAGGGTGGGGCTGGGGTGCCCACTAGCTCTGGCACCCCTATAGTCACCAGAATGGAGGTGCACAGACAGCAAGGGACCAATGAACAGATACCAGAAGAAAAGAATGTCCACACCTTTATCTCAGTGGTTCTGCCAGGCATCTGTGGCCATTCCGATCCTTACCCTGTGTGGTCTCACCCAAGATGGTGGCTCCTGGAGCAGCTGAGCATCCCGGACTAGAAAGCAATGGATTTCTTGCTTCTTCCACAAATTCCCCCGGCTGTGAGCCTTCCAACCTTCTCAATAGTCCTGTGTATGTGGTTCAGAGTTCTGGGACCAACCCCTGAGCTTGCTTGTTCGGGTATTCTGTGTTGTGTTGGCAGAGTTCCTTTACCGTACATCCACCTGTTCCACCATCTTGTTTGTTCATCCATCTTGTCCAGCAGTTTTGATTAATGCAATGCATCATTTGATTTCGTGACACTGCTTCCATGAATATTGATAGTGGGTTGAAGAAAAATGAAGTATTTGACAACTTCAATCTTTTCTCCATTTATCATGATGTTATTTATTGGTCCATTTGTGAGTATTTTTGTTTTCTACTGAAGGTTGTGGTCTTTCGTCTTCATCAATAAGTATTTTAAGTCCTCTTTGCTTGCAGCAAACAAGTTTATATCATCTGCATATCACAGGTTAATGGGTCTTTCACCAAACTGGATGCCATGTTCTTCTTCATATAATCCAGCTTTTTGGATTATTTGCTTAGCATACAAGTTAAATAAATATGTTAAAAGGGAAAAAACAACCCTGGTGCCGCTCATCAACCATACCTCACTCCAAATGGCCCATCTAGAGAGCTTTATTCAGGGTAAGAAGATAACCTCTGCCGGAGAGAGAAGGCAGGAGGCAGAAGGGAGGAGAGAAAGAAGGAAGAGAGAGGAGTCAACAGGAAGGGAGGGGACTTATATAGGTTCAACAGGAAGGGAGTGGTCATTGCTGGGGTGATTTAGCTCTGGCCTATCAAAAGCCATGTTGTCCTTTAAACTACGTGCCTTGTAGCTTAGGGTGGGGAAAACAGACAAAATGGAGTTGGAGGGAGGGGAGAGGGAAGAAACGGAAGGTTTTGTAACATTGTAACATTTCCCCCTCTTTGGTTAAATAAGAAAAATGAATGGCCGTCTCTATGATCCATGCCCATGGGAGAAGGGACGAAGGTCATTTTTCTATAGCTACTTCCTGCTGGCATTGGCGCGACAAGGCTGTCTTTGGTCTTGGACCATGGTCGGCGATGGCTTTGTCATTGTTGGCGGTGTTGTCAGTAGCCATTGGGCTCTTCAATGGGATACTAAGAAGCGATGGAACCAGGTCAGCAGCTGGACTGGGCTTAGGCCTGAAGTTCTAGGTCTTCAGAACCTACAATCGAACAAAATGAAGAACACAAGGGGCAACTGCCAGTAAAGTGAGGATAACCAATAGTGGGGTTAGAAAGGGAAGCAGGGAATTTAATAGAGGATTATGGAACCAACTAGCAAAACCTCCATTAATGGGAAATGCTTACAGTTCCAGTAGCTATGCCTGCCCCAGTACCTAGCGCTGCTACCAAGGGTAGGATTGCTACTTGGATTGCCCTCTTTTTCCAAAGCGATGCTGAGCATTATAGTTAGGAGGGGATGATGGTTCGAGACCTCCAGCAGGGCTGTGGAAGGACTTAACCCTTGAGACATGGAACCAGCTCGTCAGACCCTCTAACTTAACTACTGTAGGGGTGGTTAAAATTACTTTGTGTGGACCAATCCACTTGGGTTTCAAGGGTTCTTTTGGTAGGCTCGGAGGGGCAATTAGGACCATGTCTCCTGATTGGTAGGAACAAGGTAATGCAGGAAAAGGTGAGGGTAAAAGTGAGTCTGCAAGTTGCCATAATAAAGTTCTTAAGTAATTTAAACAGCTTACTAAAAGAGATGGTGGAAGAGCAGATGCTTCAGGGTTTAGTCCCGGAGATAGGAAAGGGCATCCATACATTAGTTCAAAAGGAGAGATTTGGAGAGGCGCTTTAGACAAAGATCTGAGGAGTAACAAGGGAGAAGTGAGACCCAGTCAGCATGAAGTTCTAGGGTTAACTTAGTAAGGACAGCTTTTATTGACCTGTTGGTTCCCTGATGATTGAGGGTGAAAGGGGATGTGGAGGTGCCAAGAAATTCCCAATAACTTAGCCAGTCCTTGAGTTATGTGGGAAATGAATTCGGGGCCATTGTCTGACTGGAGAGAAGCAGGGAGCTCAAAGCAGGGAATAATTTCCTTGAAAATGAAAGCAGAGACTGTGGAGGCTCGCTTGTTTGTGATAGGAAAAGCTTCAATCCACCCAGAAAAGGTGTCAACTAGAAGTAAAAGATAATTATACCTTTTAACTTTGGGCATGTGGGTGAAGTCTATTTGCCAATCCAGGCAGGGGAGCAGACCCCAGGCTTGGTGTGTAGGGAAAGGGGTGGGTTTAGAAGATGGATTTGTCTTTTGGCAAATTTCTCAGGTGGAGGAAAGATGTTGTAAAAATTGCTTACGGCATATTTGGAATCTGTATGAACCATGAATCTTTTTTCCAAAGCTAAGGTAAAGGCCCGTGTGAGGGCGATCAGCTATGCTTGTTGATTAGTTGTTTGAGGAGGGAGGGAGCCCTGGCCAATGACTTCGCTTTCAGATACAATGGCATAGCCTGCCCGCTTGATTTTATCTTGGGAGAAAGAACTACCACCTGTATACTAAACTAGGTCGGGGGAGGAAAGAGGTCCTTCCTGGATGTGCAAGTCATGTGGCAAGAAAACTTCTAAGGCTTCTAAGCAATTGTGAATCAGTTCCTGGCACAGGGAGTAGGGTGGAAGGATTAAGGACCAGGCACAACTGGAAGGTTAATGAGGGATCATGGAGGAGTGAGGTTTGAAGTGAAAGAATCCTGCAAGGGGGTAAATCCTGTAGGTTTTTATAATTTAACAAATCAGCAATAGCATGATGGGATAAGACAATAGTTGGGGCTCCAAAAGTTAGCCTCTTTCTGCAATATAATTAAGAAAGGCATATGTATCTTGCTGGACCTCTGCTAGTGACGGGGCGCAAAATAGGAGATCATCTACATACTGAATACAGTGGGAGGTCTGTAAGTGAAGGAAGGGACAGTTCTTGGGCTAGGATTTGTCCGAAGAGATGAGAACTATCCGGGAAACCTTGTGGCAAAACTGTCCAGGTTAGCTGAGTGGACACCTTTGATGTAGAATTGATCCAAGTGAAAGTAAAAATATTTTGGGAATTTGGGTGCTAGGGGATAGAAAAAAAGGCATCTTTTAAATCAAGGACTGACAAATGTATGGTGCTAGAGGGAATGGAAGACAGATGGAGGGGAAGCGGTGGGAGAAGAAGAAGAGGATGGTAAGGGGAGTTCCTGGGGACCTGGAGAAGGTGAGAGAGGGACCAGAGCAGGGGGTGGAGGTGTAGTTGGGGTTCTTTGATAGGGAGTGGGTTCATCAGCTGGGTCAAATTGGCTGATGGAGTCAAGAGGACAAGCAATGGAACAAAGAGAAGGTCGAAGGTAAGAAAAGCCCTGGATATACGGGATCTCTGACCATTTTCCCTGGCGCTCACAAAATTTAAATAGGTCTTGGATTAAACCTGATTCAAACGAGCCATTAGGTGGCCAGGTATTTGGGTTGTCTAATTTGTATTGAGGCCAAATTCGAGTAGATCAAAGTCTAAGCCCTTGAGGTTTCGGAGTAAACACCCTAAGGGGGCTCTTGAGGTTCCCACCTCAGACCCGGTGTGAGGTGTGGGGACCCAAGCTCCCAATGGCAGAATGGACAAGTCCCGGACTTGTTCTGGTGAGTTCCGAACTCACAATCTGCGCTATGGAGGACCCAAACCCATAGCAACCAGGAATAAGACAGCGAACAGTGCCTGGAACCTAAGACGTCTCTTGAGGTTTAGACAATGCTCGCACCTCAGACCAGGTGTGTCCCTGCCACAAGGAGTGCTGAGAGCCTGTCCCGGCATATTTATTCCAGGGTTTTTCCAAAGGCGGGTGTGGACGTCAGCGATAAGGATTACACGGAGTCATGGGTTATGATAAATTCAAAATCTTCTTATTACATGCTTCATTATTATTATTTCTATGGCTACTCTAATACTCTACTTCTCTCATTCCTTACTGTCCTGCTTATGCTTTACTCCCCTGCTCTCCTGCTCATCTCTTCTGCTTCCTTTCTTCCCTCCCCTGCTCCTATTTTCCTTCTCTCCTCTCCTACTCCCCTCTTCTGTTTCTTTACTAGCTTCCCCTCCCTCCATTCTTGTCTTGTTCTATTTTCCTCTACTTACTCTTACCTCTACTTCTTGCCTCTGCTTCTTCTTCCACCCATTCTTCTACTTCCCATCTTCCCTTCCTCCTTCTACACCTTCTTCTCCTTCCTCCCTTCTTCTTCACTCTTCTTCTCCTTCCTCCCTTCTTCCCTTCTCTTTCCTTCTCCCATTGTTCTATCTTACAACCCCCTTATATACCATTACAGAAAACATTGCATTCATAGTAATTAATGACATCAAGGTACAATCTATCTTGGGGCACATTCCGTATGGTTTACAATTCTTAAATATACAACAGGGATGAGAAGTCACAGCAAAGACATTATCTCAAGGCATAGGAGACATTCAGGCACCTTGGAACTTTTAGTGAAACATTTATTCATACATAAATCTATTCTTTTCTCTGAGAAGCAAGTTAATCTTCACATATGTTTCTTAACCTTTGTCTGTTAAGTCTTGTTAATTTTAGTTGTTAGGTGCAATTAACTCTCCATTAACTTCTTCCATACACTATCTGTTTATAGCCTACAAAAAATCACTTATCAGGGAAACTGAGGCTATGAAAAACAACTTCTCTAATTTACTGATCATTAATTTAAGAACATCTAAGTCAGACTTTTTATTTAGTATCTGTATGTACCCATAGCCTTTATCTAATTGTTTTTAGGAATTCTTATACCCACAGCCCTTATTTATGGTCTATTCATGTTTAGGATTCTTTATTGCCTAAAACTAAGGCTACAAGAAAGAATGTTTACAATCACTAAACCTAAGCTGGTAGTAATTCAATTGACAAATCCTGTCTCCTAGCAGTCTTAAGAATATTGTTAATATAAGTATTAAAACTACCTATGATTACAAGTAGAATAAAATGTAGCTAATGTGTGGCTTCTAACTTTTAATAAAAATATACTAAAGTGTAGGAGAGTCTAAGATCTAAAGTAAAAGGTATACTAATAAAATCATGAATAACTCAGAGAATGATTCAACAAGAGAAAATTTCAACTAGGGGTCTGTGTATAAAAAATAATAAAACAACTCTTTGTGACTCTGCCATCCAAAGAGAGAAAGAAAGAAAAAGAAAAAAACAAGAAAGTATTTCATTGTTGCTTTGCAAAGACAATGAATTCTTCATGCGCAGGTTCCCCCATGTCTCATTTATTTAATTCCTCGATTAATATGTCTCAATTTATTTATTTTATTCCTTAATTAATTATGGCCTTGGCCAAAGGAGGGGGTCTGTAAACGGAGAGGCCACACCACCCTCTGAAGCGTCCTCCAGCGGGCGGGGGGCGGAATGGACAAGTCCCGGACTTGTTCCGGTGAGTTCCAAACTCACTATGGAAGACACAGAACCTGTTGCCCGGTCTGTGTCCCAAATGGAGTCTTATGTTCTGGTTACCAGGGTCCAAATCTCCATACCCAGGGCAGCCATAAAAGGGGACTTACCCAAGCCAGAGGGCTGAAGAATAGTCTGCCGGTGATGGGTGCTGAGAAGGCGTCAGGGAAGATGATCTCGGACTCTGGGAGGACAGGTTGAAATGAGCGGGTTAGGGCGCCAGGAGAATTGGGGTCCTGGGCCTTCCGATGTTAAACCGGGGGCCTCAACCATCCCACTTCTGACACCAATGAAAGGGAAAAAACAACCCTGGTGCCGCTCATCAACCACACCTCACTCCAAATGGCCCATCTAGAGAACTTTATTCAGGGTGAGGAAGATAACCTCTGCCAGAGAGAGAAGGCAGGAGGCAGAAGGGAGGAGAGAAAGAAGGAAGAGAGAGAGAGGAGTTAACAGGAAGGGAGCGGACTTGTATAGGTTCAACAGGAAGGGAGTGGTCATTGCTGGGGTGATTTAGCTCTGGCCTATCAAAAGCCATGTTGTCCTTTAAACTATGTGCCTTGTAGCTTAAGGCAGGGAAACAGACAAAATGGACTTGGAGGGAGGGGAGAGGGAAGAAACGGAAGGTATTGTAACATTGTAACAATGGTGAAATAATACAACACCTGTACACATCTTTCCTGGTTTTAAATTATTCAATATCCCCCTAATCAGTTTGAATAATTGTCTCTGGATCTATGTACAGGTTGCTCAAGAGCACAATTATGTGCTCTGGAATACCCATTCTTCGCAATGTTATCCATAGCTTGTCATGATCCACTGAGTGAAAAGCCTTTGCATAGTTAATAAAGCACAGATAAACATCTTTCTGGTATTCTCTGCTTTCAGCCAAGATCCTTCTGAAGTCAGCAATGATATCCCTTGTTCCACATCCTCTGAATCCTGGTTGAATCTCTCCCAGTTCCCTGTCAATGCACTTTTGGAGTCATTTGTGTATTTTTGGCAACATTTTACTTGCATGTAATATTAGTGATATTTTCTAATGATTTTCGCATTCCGTTGAGTCACCTCTTTTTGGAATGGGCACAAATATGGATCTGTTCAGATCAGTTGGTCAGGCATATTTATTCCAAATTTCTTGGCATTAATGAGTGAGTGCCTCCAGTGCTGCATCACCTTGTTGAAATATTTCAATATCTTTTTTTTTTTTTTTTAAATCAATTCCTGGATCTTTGTTCATTTCCAAAGGCTTCAGTGTACCTTGGACTTCTGGCTTCAGTAAAATTGGCTCTTGATTGTATGTTAGCTCTTGAAATGGTTAAGCATCAGCCATTTCTTTTTGGTACAGTGGCTCAGCATATTCTTTCCATCTTATTTTGATGCTTTCTGCATCATTCATTATTTTGTCCATAGAATCCTTTAGTATTTAAGGTTGAGGCATGAATTTTTTCTTCATTTCTTCCAACTTGAGAAATGCTGAGTATGTTCTTCCCTTTTGGCTTTCCAAACTCAAGGCTTTGTACATTTCATTATAATACTTTGTCTTCCTGAGCTGCCCTTTGAAATTTTCTGTTTAGCTATTTTACCTCCTCATGTTTTCCATTTGCTTTAGCCTTCGATGCTGGAGAACTTGCTTTAATATTCTTTAGCTTCATCCTGAACTTGCATATGAGCAATTGATGGTCTGTTCCACAATCTGCTCTTGGTCTTGTTTTGGCTGATGAGATGGAGCTTTTTCACTCTCTCCCAACAGATGTAGTCAATTTGATATCTGTGTATTCTCTCTTGTGAGGCCTATATGTGTATGTTATTGTTGTTATTATGTGCTGTGGAGTCGGTTCCGACTCATAGTGACCCTGTTCAGGGTTTCCGAGGCTGTACATCTTTACAGGAGCAAAAAGCCTCATCTTTCTCCCACTGAACAGCTGGTAGTTTCAAACTGCTGACTGAGATTAGCAGCCCGATTCGTACTCACTATACTAATCATCTTTTATGTTGTTTAATAGAAATGTTTTCAATGAATAAATCATTGGTCTTGCAAAATGCTATCATTCGTTCTCCAGCATCATTTCTATCAACAAGGCCATATTTTCCAACTAATGATCTTTTCTCTTTGTTTCCTACATTTGTATACCAACCAGTAATTATCAATACATCTTGATTGCATGGTCAAACAATTTCAGACTGAAGAAATTAGTAGGCTTTTTCAGTTTCATCACCACTGGCTTTATAGTGTTTGATACATAAATCTGAATAATAGTCATATTAGCTGGTTTTCCTTGTAGGCGTATGGATATTATCCTATCACATTTAGCATTGCACTTTAAGATAAATCTTGAAATGCTCTTCTTTGATGATTAATGTGACACCAGTCCTCTTTAATTTTTTCATTTCCAGCAGAGCAAACCATGTGATTGTCAGATTCAAGATGGCCAATACTAGTCCATTTTAACTCTGAGTGAGAAGTGATTTGAAGGTATTTAACAACAATGCCTATGATAACATACTGAGGTGGCTTTCATGTGTTGGGATTTTGGCTGAAGGTCACTATGTCAAATTAGTCTAGCTGGAAGCTATGCCACTGACCTTTTTCACACCAGCAGGGTCTCCCGTGGTGAACAGCTTTCAGCTGAGCTTCCAGACTAATTCAAACTAGGGAGAAGGAGAAGAATACTTTTGAAAATTTAGTCCTTGAAAACGTGATGAATAGCAGTGAAAAACTGACCAATATCACCAGAATATTGAATACTGAAACATTATGGGCACCACCAGAATATTGTCAGATATAGTGCTGGAAAATGAGCTTCTGGGGTTGGAAGGTACTCACAATGCAACTGGTGAAGAGTTGCTTCTTCAAAGTAGAGTTGATCGTGATAACATGAATGGAATAAAGCTTTTAGGACCCATATTTGCTGATTAAGCACAACTCAAAATGAGGAGAAAAGCTATAAACATTCATTTATAATTGGAACGTGGTGTGTCTGTTCTAGTAAGAAGAAAATGTGAATGTTTTCATGATTGAGTTGGTCCAGTGTAATCAACCATGTTGTTGACTTGGTGTTCATCTTTGTTCTGACAGACTGAGCACTGAGCAGTGGATGAAGCCAAATTAAACTTGGTGAGTGGATGTCCATATTGCTCAATTGATAATTTCTATCACTACCACAATGGCTACAATGGCCGCACTGGGCTTTGACAAGAGTGAGTGGGTAAAAGGATCACTGGCTTCCACTGAATGTTTCATCTTACACACTTGATTGCTAAAATCCTCCTTACTGAGGTCACCCTTGGTGAGCCTTCACATGAGAAACAAATATCTTCACTTCTTTGGCCTGCTCAGAGAGGTCTATCCACATACCATTACCACATATGCCCTTGTCACCAATTTTCCAGTCGTGTTCTTTCCAAGTCTCTGACAATACAGTTAGTCCATGGGCCACAACTATGAATCATTATACAATTATACATCTGACCATTTCTCCTTCTAAGCAAAGTGAACAACTGAGTGCTCTGTTCACAGTTCTGTCTTGTAGGAGCATTTCCCTGTATGACTGTCCTCCAGGGAGGTCAAGGAGAGGGGTGGCAATGCTGTCACTGTAGCCTACATATCATCCAGAATCATGCTTAAACTATGCATGGGTTTTCTCTTCCTCAGTCATCCAATCATAAGGAATTCCCCATGACACCATAGATACAGACCAAGAGAAGATAGATAATGTGGCAGGATTGGAGACCATGGGCATTTGGACACATTCTTATGTAACTTACTTTAATTGGAGTCTTTCTTAAGCCTGATCTCATATATACTTCTTCAATTAAATGATGGAGTGTGGTTGTACATGTCCAATTTATGATTCTGTAGGTCATACAACACCTAAATCGTTATGGCAGATCATTCTGCACGGTGGCTTGATGGCCACAGTTAAATGTTCAGTCTCTACTAAGACCCAGTGACTCTTTTTCAAAAGGAAAGTAGTTATCTGCCAAAGATGGCACAACTTTGTTCCAAAATCCTAAGGGTTTGTGCTGTGATTCATCAGAAGAGGCCTGCCAAAGATTCCAAACAGTTTCTTCGTATCTGACTCTGACACTTTACACATCATTGGACCAGCTGAATCATGTGGCTTAAATGGTAGAGCAGTTTATATCGCAGTCTGAACTTGTTACAGAGCTTCTTGTTTTGGGCTCCAGTCAAAACTAGCAGCTTTTCAAGTCACTTGTTAAATAGGTTAAAGTAGTACAGCCAAATGAAGGATATGCAGCATCAAAAACCCAGAAAGAGGCCTATTAGGCATTGTGCCTCCTTATTAGTTGTGGGATAGGCCCAATGCAATAACCCTAGAAATTTCAGTTAGGTGAAAGGAGACTGGATTTTTGCCAGTTTTATTTCTTACCCACTATTATGCAAACATCCATTGAAAATTGGAACATGGAATGTACGAAGTATGAATTTGGGAAAATTGGAAGTGGTCAAAAATGAAATGGAACGCATAAACATCAATATCTTAGGCATTAGTGAGTTAAAATGGACTGGTATTGGTCATTTTGAATCTGATAACCACATGGTTCACTATGCAGGGAAT
>NW_006408632.1:3035807-3044873 GCF_000296735.1 Chrysochloris asiatica
TGGTGAGGTTGGCCCAGGATCGGACATTGTTTCGTTCTGCTGTGCATGGGGTCGCTATGAGTCGGTTCCGACTCGATGGCACCTGACAACAACATTATGCAAACGGTGGCTTGGGATGGCATGGTGGGTTATTGCGCTGGACACCAAAGTTGGTTTGAACTTCCAAGTTGGTTGTTAAAGCTCAGCAGCTTCTCCCTGAAAACCCTATACCATGTTGCTGTGAGTCGGATCCAACTTGACAGCACTTACCACCAACAACAACAACATCATTTAAATGGAGTCCTGGTGTGGCCTTGCAAATTAACAAACTGGATTGCAAGGTTGGTTTGAATAAAAAGGTCAATGATTCAAGGTCACCAGCTGCTCTTCAGAATCTTTATAATGGGGTCTCTATGAGTTGGAACCTACTAGATAGCACTTAGCAACAACACCAACATCATGCAAATGGTCCCCTGGTGTGGTGCTGTAGGATCAGCACTGGACTGGAACCACAAGGTCAGCAGTTCAAGCCCAACAACTGTTCCTCAGAAACCCTATTCAGGGTCTCTGAGTCAGAATCGACTCAACAGCACTTAATAACAACAACAACAATCATGCAAATGTCTTATCAGTAAACGTGTTGTTGTTATTGTTGTTAAGTGCCATCCAGTTGGTTCTGACTCATAGTGACCCTGTATAGGGCTGTGGAGGAGCAGCTGGTGAATTTGAAACAAGATTTTTATGATTCAAACTGACTTTGAAATCCAGTGAATTATCCTGCAGTGCCATACCAGGACTTCATCAGTAAGTCTGTCCATTGCTAATTCTTACTTACTTGATCCAACCATGATAATGTCATCAATATAATGGACCAGTGTGATGTCTTCTAGAAGGTATAGACAATGAAGTTCCTTTCAGACTAAATTATGAGATAGTGTTGGAGAACGGAAATACCCCTAAAGTAGGGCAGTATACATGCATTGCTGATCTTGTCTTTTAAATACAAACTGCTTCTGGTGATTCTTTAAAACTGTAATTGAGAAAAAGAAATTGGCCAGATCAATAGCTGCATAATAGATACCAGATGTCTTAATTTGCTCAAGCAATGAAAATACATCTGGAACAGAAGCTACAATTGAAATGACCACCTGGTTAAGTTTAGAATAATCTAGTCATTCTCTAAGATCTATTTTTTGTATAGGCCAAATAGGTGAGTTAAATGGGGATGTGATGGGATTTACCACCCCTGAATCCTGCAAGTTCTTCCTAGTGGAATTAATGTCTAATGTCTGCATTATCTTCAGGAATGTGGCATTGCTTTGATTTTTCCTAGGTAGCTGCAGTTCTAATGGTTTTCACTTGAGTTTTCCCTCCGACAATAGTCCTTACTTCACATGTCAGGAATACAATGTGGGGCTTCTGCCAGTGGTTGAGTATCCTCATTCCAGTTCTGGAACTTGGTAAATCATTAAAGTATGGGATTGGGGATTCACTAGACACATTATGAGAAAGACTTGAGTTAAGAACTCCTTTAATAACTTGACCTCTACTCTGACTGTTGGGCCACAGTGATGTTTTAGATATTCTAGAATTAGTGTCAATTCAAATCCAATGTCCAGTAATCTTGATAAAGTCTGATTATGTTCTTTTCCACAATGAACATTTACTCTCTTAGAGGCCTTAGATACTTTGGGGAAAGGATGTGTGAAAGATTGTTGTTGTTATTATTGAGTGCTATTGAGTCGATTCTGAACCATAGTGACCCTGTATAGGGTTTCCAAAGAGCAGCTGGTGAATTTGAACCACTGATCTTGCAGTTTAAATGGCTTTGCAGTATGGTGCATTAACCCACAGCACCACACCAGTAGTATAAATATTTGGCAGTGTAATGGTGTTCTTCCTTAATGGAACTTGTGCTCTCCTTCATTCAAGGGTGCAAAAATGGAATGAGTGCAATATCTGTCCTCTTTTAACTTCACAAAGGAACAAGAGAAGAATCAGTATTAGCATCACCCCAAGACCAATTCCTGTTAGGCAGAGGTCAGATGTGTCTCCATCCTCCAACCTTTACACTTGTTCTGAAACCAATCACCCCTTTCATGCACGCTACTAATCTTCTGAGTTCATGAATTCATTATAGTGGGCCTACAGAACTGATAGAAAATACTCATAATGATGAGGTTTATTACAGAAGTGATATACAATTAAAGAACAGAAATGCTCAAGATACAGTTCCTGAATCAGGACAGCCTCCTTTCAGCCATGCTCACATGCACACCCAGTACCTTAGGTCTCTGTCTCTCTCTGGCAAATGTTACAAAGCTCTTTTAGTTTTGCCAATTATATATCCAAACACACCCTGCCCTGGCAATAGCCTTCTGCCAGAAAGTTTTCAGCTCTTACTCTGCTCATTGGCAAACCTAGTTCATCCCCATTAAGTGTTCAAAGGCAGGCTACTCCAGCAGCAAATCACCTGCATGAAAGTATCCAGTTTTCTCACTCTGGGGGCAGAAAATCCACCATTCTGATTCCTGCCAATATCCTGGTTCTGCTGTAGTAGCCACTTCTCTGCCATCATATCTCTGCCTCTGCTTGTCACATCTTTGGTGTGCTAGCTATCTGTCTTCTGAATTGAAGAGGTTCTGTGGAGAGATATTGGGCATAAAGGACACACTCCGTTCCTGGTTCTTGTTTATTGATAATCATGAGATCTTCCCTTCCACTTCTGAGACATCTCATTTTAAGCCTGACAAATAATGATGTTAGGTTTCCATGTAACTATTTCCAAGGTCCTGGCAAATCTGCTGCACAAGAACTTTTTAAAGTGTTGAAGAGCAAAGATGTCAGCTTGAGGACTAAGGTGCACCTGACCCAAGCCATGGTATTTTCAATAACCTCATATGCATGCGAAAGCTGGACAGTGAATAAGGAAGACCGTAGAAGAATTGATGATTTTGAGTTAGAGTGTTGGAGGACAATATTGAAAGTGCTATGGGCTGCCAAAAGAACCAACAGGTCTGAGTTGGAAGAAGTGCAGCCAGAGTGCTCCTTGGAGGCCAAGATGGCCAAACTTCGTTTTTCATACTTTGGACGGACATATTGTTAGGAGGGACCAGTTGCTGGAGAAGGATATCATGTTTGGTAAGGTGGAGGGTCAGAGAAAAAGAGGAAGGCCTCCAGCAAGATGGATTGGCACAGTGGCAGCATCACTGGGCTCAAGTGTGGCAACAGTTGTGAGGTTGGCCCAGGACTGGGCAGTGTTTCATTCTGTTATGCATAGGGTCGCTATGAGTCGGTACCAACTTGATGGCACCTAACAACAACAATAACAACCCCACCAGAGTGTTATGTGCCTTATTTACATTATTAGCAAGCTATCCAGTCTATACAAGCACCTAACATTTGTATAGTCCTACTCAGTTATGGTGTGGAGTACTGGTGTGGCACTGTAGGATTAGCACCTGACCTCAAGATCATATTGAACCACAGGGTTGGCAGTTCAAACTCACCAGCCACTCCTCAGAAACCCTATATAGGGTCACTATGAGTCTGAACTGACTCTACGGCACTTACCAACAGCTACTACTCAGGCATTTAGAGTCTTGGTGTGGTGGTGTAGGATAAGCACTGAAATATTAACCACAGGTTGGCAGTTGAAACCCACAAGTCACTCCTCAGAAAATCTATACATAGTCACTAGAGTTGGAACCAACAACACCCATTCATTTGGTGGGCATTACAAAGACTATAGCGAGAAGGGCTATTTTAAGGACTTCACTCCATGGGTCTGTCAGCTGCGTCAAGTTTGGGAATTGATTGAGGGGCTGTGACTCTCTCTTCTGGTGATTCAAGTTATACAACATTTACTTGACCCAGAACATTTCCACTTACACAGATCAAGTAAAAGTAGCTCTGGTAGCGTAGTGGTTATGAATTGGGCTACTAACCTCAAGGCAGGCAGTTCGAAACTACCAGCTGTTCCGCAGGAGAAAGATGAGGCTTTCTGCTCCCATAAAGATTTACAGCCTCAGAAAACTTGTGCAGGGTCACTATGAGTCGGAACCTACTCCATGACTCCACAGTACTTAATAACAAAAATAGATCAAGTAAACAATTAGTAGATTTCCATCTGATTCACAATTTACCCCAGGCCTAAGTAGCCAACACATAGATCCACATGAATTAGACTATTCTGATTACTACTTGCACTCTGATGTCCATAATGGTAATCATGCCCACTTTGTCGTTGTGATTAAGTGATGTCACTTGACCTTACCACAACGGAGTATAATTAGCCCCATTGTTGTCAGGAATCTTAATTTAATTAATGCAGTTTCCTCTGCAAATCTGTCTTAAATAAAATAGCAATCACAGCAGTGTTCAAGGATGCTGAGGCTCTCATCAAAAATTTGTTCCTTACCATTATGGTAAAAAGTGTATCTTCTGTTAACTCCGTATTGGTCTGTTGATCTAACTTCATAAATCCACTTTAACATATCAATTTCCCTAAACCTTTGGGTTTGCCAAGTATACCAAGGCAGGCCTGGTATCTAAATTTAACTTAGTGTGTTTTTTGTTGTTGTTAAATGCCATGGACTCAGTTCTGATTCCGAGAAGCAGCTGGTAGGTTTGAACTGGCCATCTCTGGTGGACTTTGTGGTCCAGTGCTTATCCTACAACACCACACCAGGACTCCATGAATTGTCAGCCACCACAAAATTTATGCAACAGTGAACTAACCAAATAAACTACTAGAGCCTTTCCTAACCACTTAAACTGAAACAGTGAATGAAGGCTCTGTGCTTGGTAGGTCAATACTAATAAATTCAGACTGATCCACCTTTGTGTTTCTTGTACCCTTAATAACTATTCCCATACTTATTATCTAGATTTTTGTTTGTATGTATTAGAAAAACCAGTTATTTTGGAGTGTAGCGTATCTACTCCTGGATCACGCTTTGTGCGTCACCTTTTGGGTTCTAGTTATGGGTCTAGAAGTGAAAATGGGTGTTGGGTCCTGAGGATTTTCATATGCCTCAGATGGCTACCCAGACAATGTCCCAGACATAACCCCCAACAATCTCTCAGACAAAGACTTACCAGGCGCAGCTTAGTAAACACCATCAGTTAGGATAAGTGGTCTGATTTAGTTGGTATAATGTAGCCAGTAGAATTTAGGGCCTCAGTGCCCCAACATTATGATTATCTGTCCATGTGCCCCTATCCCAGGTTTTAGGAGCAAAAATTTTTCCCAGTAAATGCCCTCACTTTAACTTCAGACACCATTTGAGATTGGGAACTGAATTGGCATTTTAATTATGATCAGACTTTGGGTTTAGTACTGAGCAATATCACACTGTTACTACAAGAAAGAAGGCTTTATTTCAGGGCATAAGAAACTATTTTGAGTTGTTTTATGAAACTCTTGAGGTGTGGCTCTGAAGCCCTGAATTCATCTCTTTCTCTCACCTTTTGTCTAGTATAAGTAGAATCAATGAACCAGCTTTCCTGTAATTCACATTCTAACCAAATTGTAAAAAATTGTAATCATGTAATCTCCCAGAACCTCACTTCTCAACCATGTTGACACCCAACCTTAGCCATCATGATCTATGAGAAGAAGAATTGAAACATTGCTCTGTAGAAAGGAATACCTGGATAGATATCAGAAAAAAAATAGGTTTCAGGCCATTCTTTTGTCTTTCTTTGCTAATATATTTTATCTGTTTATCAGATTATTGTGAGTATCTTGGGGAAAATGTGTGGAGAATGCTATAAAATGATAAATTGAGTTATAGACCTAAAATACCAGTCAGTGTGGCATTGTGAGTTAATGAGCTGGAATATAAAGTTGGTTTGAATTGCAAGGTTGGCAGTTCAAGCTTATCAGCACTCTTTAGAAATCCTATATAGGGTTTCTATGTGTCAGAACTGACTTGATGACACTTAACAACAATAACAACCACACATTAGTAACTTTACTAATAAGTGAGGAAATGTAGTAATGACACATGACATAGATATTGGAAGAAACTCCTTGGTTGGATTTTCTTTTGTAGTGTGTCTGCCATCACAGCCGTATTTCTATCATTCTGTCACAGCAAAAGGAAATCATAATTTTTAGAAATGATTCCTCTAATCAGTTGTTATTTTTTAGATTCATTTGAGGCAAAGTAGACTAAATTTTCTCACTACTGTTAGCATATATATTTGGAAGACTATTTTTCCAATGACAGCATGTAAAGTTGAACTAAATATTAGCCAAATAGGAATGTTCGAATCACTTAAGCCATTGTAAGAACAGTAGTGAAAGTTGAATCTAGGGTTTGAGACATTGTTAAGAGTTCCTCAAAAGTTTTGGAACAATGAATTTACATGATGTGACCATCTTAGTTATAGTCTTTATAACGCCTACCAAATGACTGTGTTGGTTGTTGTTAAGTGCCGTTGAGTGGGTTCCAACTCATAGTGACCCTGTATATGGTTACTGAAGAACAGATGGTGAGTTTGAATTGCTAACCTTGAGGTCAGCAGTCCAGTGCTTATCCTACGACCCAATAACTAGACAATACTATAGCTTTCTACTCCCGTAAGGATTTACCCCCTCGGAAACCCTGTACAGGGTCGCTATGGGTCGGAACCGACTCGACGGCACTTAACAACAACAACAACTATACAAGTGTAAGGTGTTTGTGGGCCACTAAAAGGACTGGATAGCTTGCTAATAATGTAAATAAGGTGAATGATGTCCTTAGTAGGTTGTTGCTGTTATTGTTAAATTCTGTTGAAGTGGTTCCAACTCATCATGACTCTGTATAAGTTTTCTGAGGATCTGCTAGTGGATTTAAACCAGAGACTTTGTGTTATCAGTTCAATGCCTATCCTATAGCAGCACTCCAGGGCCAAGCAAATAAAGCATATGAAACCCTTACTGAGAATTGGTCAGTTTTGCTATCCTGATGTGTTGTAACTGAGCCATTTCAAAAGGGGAAATGAGGACTCTCACTATTATCAAGAAACAAGAACCAGGAGTGGAGTGCAAGCTGAGATCCCTATGTTGAACCTCCTTGATCCAAGAGACAGAAAGTGGTGACACCAGAGAAGGTATGAGATGGAGAAAAGCAGAGGCAGTATAATGGGCATTAGATAGAATGGTGGGCTTCCAGCCTAGAGAGTGAGAAAGCTGAGTGTCTTTGGGAAACAGGTTTGCTTGCAGACACTGTGCCTCCCTAAATTTAATGAGGGAAACTAGGTTTGCGGATCCATGGAGCTAGAGCTAACCTCCTTCAGGTAGAAGCTTATTGGCAAAGTAGGCATTTATCAGCAGAGCTAAAAGAGCTTTGTAATAGTTGCAGGACAGAGGTGAAGGTGCCACAAGGCTGAGAGGGTTAGGATCAGAAAGAAGCGTGTCTGTAGGCATGGCTGAGAAGAGCCTGTCCAGACTGAAGAACTATATCCTGAGCATTTCTGATCCTGACATATAACCAGTTAGCTCCCCTAATAAACTCCATAATTATGATTATTGTCTTTGAAATCTGTGTGGCCATTGTGGTGGATTATCAAATGTAGCAGAGGAGTATAAATTGCTGTGGGAGGGACAGTTGGTATCAGCACTGATAAAAAGTCTGCATGGTGGAGGTCAATCTAACATTTGCCTCATAGGGATTGGCATTGGGTTGATGTTGATTTTTATTCTTTCCCCTTGTGAAAACAGAGGAGGTCAGAAGCTGTCCTGACTCCATTCTCACAACATTTGACTGATGCTCCATATTGGCGCCTTCATCTGGTGGGAGCATGACTCAGATTTGGCTTTACTGCTAAGAGCTTCAAGCCAGAGAGGAAAATGCGCAGTTGCACATCAACTTCATTTTCAGAATGTGGGAAATCGGTCTCTCATGTCTTGGTCATAGACTTACTTTTGGGCTAAATTGGAAAAGAAAGGTATAAACATTAATTCAAGTCTCCAGGTAGCCTCTGTGATCAGAGAGATGTAATCAGGAGGAAAAGCAAAAATGAGCAGAAAAATATGTTCAGATAGGACATTGTAAAAGAGGAAGACCCCCAGCAAGATGGATTGGCAAAGTGGTAGCATCCATGGGCTCTCAAGCGTGGCAACAATTGTGAGGTTGGCCCAGGATCAGGCAGTGTTTCGTTCTATTGCACATAGGGTCGCTATGGGTCAGTACCGACTAGATGGCACTTAACAACAACAACAGCATGACATTGTAAACAGAGAAGTTATCCTATCCTATCTGTTATATTAGGTACGGCCTAGAATAAAGGTTGACAAACTTTCATAAAATAATTGAAGTTTTGCAAGGTAATATGGTCACTGTCACAAGTATTTAACTCTGCTGATGCAGGAGAAAAAAGATCTTTGAATTAGCATGGCTATGTCTTAATCAAACTTTATTTACAAAAAAGGTGTAGGAGGGAATATTTAGCCTACCAGCTGCAATTTTCTGAATCTTGATGTAGATAGCATATCAATTCCTAGCATATTAATCAGAATACAAATAAAAATGTTTTAACAAACTAATGCTGCACTTGAAGCACTCACTAGTCTTTGCCAAGAAATTTGGCCAACTGATTGGAAAAGATCCATATTTGTGCCCATTCTAAAGAAATGTAGTCATTGTCAGGTAATTCCATTAATATCACATGCAGGTAAAATTTTGTGAAGATAATTTTAAAAATGGTTGTAGCAGTACATAAGCGGGAAGCTACCAGAAATAAAAGGGAGATTCAGAAGAGGATTTAGAACGAGGAACATTAATGCTGATATCAGATGGATCTTAGATGAAAGCAGAGAATACTAGAAACATGTTCACTTGTGTTTTTCTTTTTTTTTTTTTTTTAAGTTTTTATTGTGAATTGAATGATAGTTTAAATGGGAGAACATCAATTTTATACTCATCATTTCATTGCAATGATTACAATCCCTTCCATGAATCATCATTCAACAGTATTTGCTTCTATTCCCTCTATTTTTTTTTTTTTAATGTAAACAAAAACACTCAGGAATATATAATCATTTAAACAACCAAAGGGCACATTCTGAAAGCCTGCCTACTGGCTGCCAGCACA
>NW_006408632.1:3045283-3052095 GCF_000296735.1 Chrysochloris asiatica
GATGGGAATGACCCTTGCTGTGAAGATTCCTTCCCTCCTGGTTGGTATTTTAAGACACTGCATCCATAGATACAGGTCAAGTTCATCAAATGGTAGTGATTTATACTTGTTTCCTTTATCAAAAATTTTTTTTTATCTTCCTCTAGTCAAGTTTTGATCATCCAGCCATTGAAGCTAGGTCAAATGTGTACTATGTGCAAGTTTAGGCATTCTTGTGCATCTTGCCTCACTTCATATCAGCTGGATGCTTCATTCTCAGCTCTAGCCCTCCATGGCTATATCCTTGTCCATGGGCCCAGGAGTCTCAAGGTCTCACCACACTTCGGATCAACCAGCCCTTCCTCTTCTCTCTCATCTCCAGGTCGACGGGAGTCTGTGTAACGTAGTTGAATTCAGCCCACGTCTTCACTGCTGCTTTTCCCCCATTACCACTCACCAGTAGACCAGTTTGGTTGCCAGCAAGCTTACATGCCTGCTCATGTATTCCCTTTGAGTTTCAGTCTTGGAAGGGGGTTTGTCCTGAAGGGACTTGATTGCTTACCTTGATGGCTTCCCTGCAAAGAACTTGTTTGTTCTTATGGAAGCAAAACAGACTGTCATTTTTTTTTTTTTTTCCTGCTGGTCTTTCTTTCAATAAGTATCTTCTGTTCCTCTAGCCGCTCCAGACTGGTCTGCTTATCTTTTCAAGTGGGAATGTCCCAACTCAGAATGTTCTGGATGGGAATCAGGATTCCACCTAAGATCTTATACACTACAAAGACTCCACAAGAAACCTCTTTCGCTGGGAAAGTTCTAGCACCCCTTTTAGGTATTCCAATCAGTTATAGGCTGAAGATGGGCTTACAAGGTTTCTATAATCATGTTTCCAGGTATTCCTTTCTATTCCCTTCAAGTGTCAATTTTATAATAGTAGGCAAGGGAAGCCAATATTCATAAGACAATCAAACATCCTAACATTATTTCTTCTCTTTTACCCATTCAAGCTATGCCTCAATCAAAGAGCCCTGTATCAAAAAGCCCTGTTGTTACAAGGTTGAGCATTCATCACTATTTACCTCTGTCCCATTTAGCCCATGCAAACCTGCCAAATTGTTCTCCTATCTGACTTGTTCTTCCATTCCTCTCCCCTTCTTATATATTGCCCTCCCCAACACCTGGAATATGATGTGTCTATTCCTTATCCTGTGCTCTATCGACCCCTCCCTCACATTCTGCCATCCCTCCCACCCCACCCTCCCTGGTAACCAACAAAGGATTTTTTTCCCTCTTTTAATGTCACTTGTGTTTTCTTGACTATGCAAAGGCATTCAACTCTGTGGATCATAACAAACTGATAAGATTTTGAAGAATTTGAATTCCAGAACAATTAATTGTGTTCATGAGGAACCCATATGTAGACTATGAGGCAGTCATTAGAATTGAACAAAGGGATATTGCCTGATTTAAAATCATGAAATGTGTGTTTCAGGATTGTATCCTTTCATCATACCTATTCAATCTGTAACCGAGCAAATAATCTGAGAAGTTTGAATTATAAGACAAGCACAGCATCAGTATTGAAGGAAGGCTCATTAATAACCAGTGATATGTAGATGGAATAACTTTTCTTGCAGAAAATAAAGAGGACTTGAAGCACTTGCTGATGAAGATCAATAGATTTACCATTAGTATGGATTACAATTTAATGTAAAAACAGAGAAAAACAAATATCCTCACAAATACAACAATACAAATACAACAATAAAACAATAAACAACATGATAAATGGAGAAAAGACTGAAATTGTCAAGGATTTAATTTTACTTGGACCCAGTCAACTTCCATGGAGATTGTAGTCAAGAAATCAAAGTATTACATTGGGCAAATCTGCTGTAAAAGACCTCTTTAAAATGTTAAAGTTCAAAAATTTTACTTTGAGGACTAAAGACACCCTAACCCAAGATATGGTATTTTCAATCACCTCATATGCATGTGAAGGCTGAACAATGAATAAGAAAAACCAAAGAAGAATTGATGCATTTGAATTGTGGTATAAGAGAAGACTACTGAAGGTATTATGGACAGCTAAAAGAACAAACAAATCTGTGTTGGAAGTTTTTGTGATTGTGTGGAAGTTTAGGACGAGGCAGAGTTTCATTATGCTGTGTGTAGAGTCACTGTAGGTCATAACTGACTCAATGGCAACAAGCAACAACAGCAGGAACATTTTCATGGGTTCATATATGCTTTCCTAGGTTTGGCAAATTCCCAGTTCTCAAACTATATCTATCTCCATCCCTTTCTTTTCCCACATAAGAATGCATGTTGTAATATAAGTGAATGAGAGTGATTTACTTTATGTCTAATCATGACTCAAGAAGCCCTGGTGGCATAGTGGGTTATGCACTGGGCTGCTAACCACAAGGTCAATATTTCTACAATACCAACTGCTCTTAAGGATAAAGATGAGGCTTTCTACTCCTATAAAGATCTACAGCCTCAGAAACCCTATTAGGGCCACTGTGAGTCAGAACCAATTTGAGAACACACAACCACCATCAATCTGTTATAATTCATTCTTAATTATCACTATCTTTACTAACTTGCCTATTTTAAAATAATTAGTAACATGCAACCCACTCCAACTTCATATTGTATGATGAAAATTATACATGATGACTGAGAATTTCAAGAATTTAATTTCAAGTAGTGTGTCTAGAAAACAAAATTCCTAAATTAACTTGCTTGTTTTTCTGAAAGTGGTGATATATATTTTCTGTTATACTGTATTATAAGCATGTCTTAATTTCTATATGATTCCTTTTTCTCCCAATTCCACTTTAGCTGTGAATCTGTTGACCATTGTAATCTGAACAATTGAATTTGTACTTTATAATCATGAATGAAATTAGACCTAAGTCATTTACTAATTTAATAAATTCTTGCTGTGTTATCATTGTGTGTTGGAAATTATGCTAGGCACCCCAATAATTATTTCCCTCACCAGATTTTTTGCCTAGTTCTAGAAGTAAACATTAATTATAAAGTTAAGCAAATAATTTAAAAATTACTATTTTAATACATTCTGTGGAAGAAAATATATAATGATGTGAAAGCATATAATGGGGATCCCAACTAATTGGGAGTCAGGTAGACAAGGAAGGTTTCTCTGAGTGGTGTTTAATGAAATGATATGGCGTGTTGATAAACATGAGTGTATGTGCAGAGTATATGTATGTATATATTGATGGTGAAGAATTACAGACTAGGTAAACAAACAATTAAATATCTTGATACTGGAAATTTTAAATTCAGAAGCCCTATGTTGGCCCATGTGAATAAAACATAAGGAAAATGGTAGGTGACTAGGCTGAAGAGATGTTGTTGTTGTTGTTAAATGCTGTCAAGGCAGTCCCAACTCATAGCGACCCTGTATAGGTTTCTGAGGCTTTAAATCCTCAAGGGAGCAGAAAGCCTAATCTTTCTCCCACAAATCAACTGTCTGGTTCAAACTGTGGACCTTGTGGTTCACAGTCCTGTGCTTATTGAATGGAGCCAATGTGCTTGGATGAAGATATAGGCTAGAGTTGAAAATTATAGACTATGCTAGACTGCATTTTGAAAGGATGTTTTTGGAATTCTGATCAAAACAGCACATGAGTTTCTTTGCAATCCTTCAATTCCAAAAAAAGGTAAAGAGAAAGTATCCAAACAGTAGTAACAAACTAAAAATATATAGCTGAACTCCAGAACAAGATAAATACTTTGTAGAAACACATTTTCTGCAGAAACATTCTACAAAAATAGAACAAAAACACAGAGTGGTTTATGACACTAAATCTAGAACTGGTAAGTGAATAAGGATTTTCCCAGTAATTCTAAGTCACTGTCTCCTATTGTTGTTGTTGTTAAGTGCCTTCAAGTCGGTTCCGACCCATAGCGACCCTGTACAGGGTTTCCGAGGGTGTAAATCTTTACGGGAGTAGAAAGCCTCATCTTTCTCCCGCGGAGCGGCTGGTAGTTTCGAACCGCTGACCTTAAGGTTTGCAGCCCGATTCGTAACCACTACGCTACCAGAGCTCCTTACTGTCTCCTATAGGACTCCAGAAAGGAGTGTCTGGGCAATGCAAATGGTTAAGTGCTTGACTGATAGGAAAAATGTTGTTACCCAAAGGCACCTTAGAAGAAAAATCTGAAGCTCCAGCCTTGAAAAACCTATGGCACAGTTCTGCTCTGCACACAAGGGCCATCACAAATAGGAATTGACTCAATGGCAACCAACAGCAGAAAAATGGAGAGTAAATGTGGTGAATTGATTGTTGTTACGGCTAATTCATCTATACCAATACATTTGGAAGACAACTACCTAGCTGGTAAACCAGTTGAAAGCGATTTCATATTTATGCACATTCCAGAGAAAGATGACCCAATGGAATGTGAGATTCATCAGACATTATAATATCACATGCAAGCAAAATTTGGCTGAAGATCATTCAAACATGGTTGCAGCAGCACCTTGACAAAGGTGCACCTGACCCAAGCCATAGCATTTTCAATCACCTTGTATACCTATGTGGCACTGTAGGATACACATTGGACTGCAAACCACAAAGTAGGCAGTTCAAACCTCACAGGTTGTCCTCAGAAACCCTGTACAGGATTGTTATAAGTTGGAACTGACTTGATGGCATTTATCAGCAACAACAACATATGCCTGTGAAGGTTGAATAATGAATAAGGAATACTGTAGAAGAATCTATGCATTTGAAATAAGTGTTATTCAAAGAATGTTCCAAGTACCTCAGAGTGCCAAAACAACAGACTAATCTGTCTTATAAGTATAACCAGAATACTTCTTAGTTGCAAGGATGATGAGACTTTGTCTCATTTTTTGGACATGTTGCCAGGAAGGAGCAGTCCTGAAGAAGGATATCATGCTTGGTAAAGTGGAGGGTCACTGAAAAAGTGTAAGACACCAACAAAATGTACTGACACAGTGGCAGCAAAAATAATCTCAAACATAACAATTGTGAGGATGTCTAAGGACCAGGCAGTGTTTCATTCTACTGTGCATGGGGCTGCTATAAATCAGAACTGACTCGATGCTACCTAACAATAACAATAATATCTATCTATCTATCTATTTTCTTTTATCACCTATCTATCAATAATCTTTCTATCTACCTATCATCTATCTCTTATTTTCTACTTATTTGCCTATCTGAAGTGAATAGCAAAATAGGTAATAGATTTATAAGTATTATATGTTATTTACTTTTCTAATAATTTCAGTATTTAATTGTTTGTTGTACAGCTATGCTTGTTGCTGTACTGATAAGAGAAGAAGTGAAATGCTTTTGATCACCAGTGCACTAGTATATGGAAGAACATAGGGACTGCGAAATACACTGAAAAGGTTGAATGGAGGTCTGTGGAAGTTGCTTGAAAGTGAAAGTTTAGGGCAAGACTGGTACAAGTAGGGTTTCCCTGTTTCTGTCATGAGCCTCTGAGTGAGCCATGAAATTACTTCCTCTATTGCCAGAAAGATTCCTGGTGTGGTGCTGTAGGATAAGCTCTGGACTGCAAACTACTAGGTCATTGGTTTAAACCCACCAGCTAGCTACTCCTCAGAAGCCCTATACAGTGTTGCTATGTGTAGGAACCAACTCAACAGCCCTTAACAACAGCACAACAATTGCTAGAAAATACCAAGGAAAGGGAGGTGATGATGGTTACAGAAAGATGATCTTTTTTCTATCTGGATTTTAATGTCCACAGTTTATATTTCTTCCAGCAGTCTTTGTGTTGTATATACTGATGCGTACATTCTGGAATCTTTGTTACAGAATTCAGCAGAAGGAGTTTTCTGATGTGGCTTGTCTCAGAAATCCAAGTTAAATGTTCTGTCTAGAAAAAAATGTTTTGTTGTTGCTATTGAATGCTGTCGAATCGGTTAAGACCCACAGCAACCCTGTATGTGGTTTCTAAGGAGTGGCTGGTGAGCTTGAACCACCAACCTTGCAATTCAAACTGACCTTGCAGTGCCACGTGTTAACCCACAGCGCCATCCCAGGACTCTTTCAAATGTAGACTCCTTCAAAA
This sequence comes from Chrysochloris asiatica, assembly GCF_000296735.1. Classification (NCBI taxonomy): domain Eukaryota; kingdom Metazoa; phylum Chordata; class Mammalia; order Afrosoricida; family Chrysochloridae; genus Chrysochloris; species Chrysochloris asiatica. The sequence continues at coordinate 3,051,365 of NW_006408632.1, forward strand.
GGAGAAAATGTAGGCTCTTTCAAATGGCATAATCACATTTATACTTACTTGAACTTGCTGGGATGAGGTGTTTGATTCATTACTTGGGCCTGCCTGTGGAGAGCATGGACTTTGGACTGTGGAAATGCTGATTGGATTGAAATAATGAACGCAGCTAGGAATCTCCTCTTGGGAAAGGATGCTGCCTTAAGATGTACAGAATTTGCTAATCTGTACAATGTGGAGGGCACTAAAGAGGGCAATGTGCAAAACAATCACTGCTGATTAGAATCCAAGTGAAAAATATGTGTTACAGGCAGTTTTTACCCCAGCATGACTTCTATGGTTGCTGCTAATTGATCTGAAATTACTCCTTGATGTTGTTCTGAGGTAATTTTATTTCTGCATTCTTTCTGGAGACAGGAATAGGGAAACAAAATAATGCTTCTTAAATCAGACTTCTTGTTGCTAAGTGCCATCAAGTTGTTTCCAATGAGTGGCTGAGGAATGGCTGGTTTGAACCACCGACCTTGTTGTTAGCAGTCCAGAGCTTATTTTACAGTGCTCCCCCGAGACTCCAAGCCATAACAGGAAGGTCAAACAAATATTTCTTTGATTGTTGTCATTTTTCTGTTTTTTTTTTTTTTTTTTTTTTTTTGTGTGTGTGTGTGTGTGTGTGGTGTTGCTAGTTTCTTTGTTCCTATGAAATTTCTGTGCTGAGTTCATTTTTTTTGTGGGTGTTCATTTCATTT
>NW_006408632.1:3052590-3067303 GCF_000296735.1 Chrysochloris asiatica
GTCCCTCCCAGCTTGGTGTGAAGCTCCTCCCCTAAATAAAGCAGAGGCCCGGGCCTCCCCAGGTGTGCATTACGGGTTGGAAGGCATGCAGTAAACATTGCAGTGCATTATGGGCTGGAGAGCACCCGGTAAAGATTGCAGGGCAGTGAGTTGCTGCCTGCAGAGGCCACGATGCCTGTAGCCCCAAACCTGCCCACCAGTGATGTATCCACCCTGGCTTTGGGGTGCCTCGTTCTCTCTCTCTTTGTCTCTCTCTGTGTATTCTTGCTATATCTTTATCACCGTCAGGTGTCTCCTCCTTGTGAACCGAACCCCTATGTTGAGGCAGGCCCCCGACAATTTTCTTCATTATTGTTGTTTTAATGTTTACTAAATCTTTCTAATTTTTCTCCTTATTATATTGATGTGAAGGTATGTACATTTTCCTTGAGGTTACCCTGTAACTTATTCATTTTTCCCCATTTAAAACAGTATTTTGTATCTCAGAATCTACTTGAATTTCTCATCATTTGGAAGTTCTATATCTACACTAGTCCCTCTTTTTGCATGGTAATTGACTTCACCATAAATTGATATCTCTGGTTCCCTATTTTTAGTTTCTTAGGTTTGTTTTACTTTGGATACTTTTATATCTGGGTTAAGTTTTGAGTGTTGTCATATATGTTAATTTCAGGTTGTTTTCTGCTGCTGTTGGTTCTCAGTTGAAATAATAACCTTTATAATTTTTTGTAAAGTTGGTCTGGTTATTATACATTACTTTAATTTCTGTTTATTTGAAAGTGTCCTAGTTTCTCAATCGTATTTAAGAGACAACTTTGCTGGGTATATAGTTATTAGTTGGCAATTTTTTGTTTCACAGTTTTGTAAATGTCAACTCATTGCTTCTTGTCTGCATGGTTTCTACTGAGAAATCAGAGGTTAGTCTTGTTGGTTCTCCTTCGTAAGTAACATTTCATTTCCCCCCCCAGTATATTTCTTTGTTTTTAGCTTTGGAAAGCTGATTATGATATGTTTTAATGATTTTAATTTGGGATCTATCCTGTTTGGGGTTGTTCAGCTTCTTGAATGGTTATATCCTCATCTTTCATTATGTTAGGGAAGTTTTCTGTCAGCAACAATTTGACCATTTTCTGTGCTTTTTGTTGTCTCTTCCTGTCCTGGAATTCTGATCACCTGTAAGTTATTCCTCTTCATGGTATCTCGCATAAATTTCAGGCTTTCTTCTGATTTTTTTCTAATTGTTCTTCTAGCCTGCTATTATTTATCTCCAGGATCACTAATTCAGTTTTCATTGATTCAACTCTACTATTTTGTCCTTTCAATATATTGTTTATTTCTGAGATTTTGGTATTAATCTCCAATATTTCTATTTGCAGGTTTTCTATTATCTCAAATTTTGTATTTGTTTGTTCTTGTAGTCTTTCCCTTAATTCTTCAAAAGATTTTTTGGTGTTATCCTTGCTCTCTTCAATCTTTCCGTCAGTCTGATGAAGACACCTAAATATCATTCTTCTAAATTCTTACTCAGATGGTTCCATTGCCTTTTATTCTTCAGAAACATTTTATGGCTCTGCATCTTGGTCATTTGTTTGAGCCACTTGTTTCTTTATGTGAGCTAAAATTGTTGGCTCTAAGATATTGCAGTGTTGTTGTACCTGCATTTAACTGATGATTGTGTATTGGTGTATTCTTAGACACTAACCAAGTCTGGGGGACTACTGCTGGTTAAGTAACTCATGAGGTGGGTGAAGGAGGGATGTGATGGCTGAGTTCCCAGCCCTAGATGGAGTTCCTGTAAGCCTAGGTGTTGTCTATGTTCATGGCAACCAATGCGGAAGTAGTTTGCGGAGGTCTTTCAGGTTGCTAGTTACAATGTCTTTTAAAAAGAGAGGGCAGCTAGGGGCTGTTTGGTTAATTATAAAGGTTCCTGCTACTTTAATTCTGTCCTGGAGGCTCTGAGGGTTCTTTAGATCTGGAACTGAGTCCACCTGACTCCAGGCACGAGGCAGAACGATAGACACCCACCTCACACTGGCTTAAACCCCACTGCACTGAACTCCTGGAGACAAGGGTCTGGTCCTCAGGCAGATGAGGGTAAGGGTCAGCTTCTACCAGGGAGTGTGTAGAGTACAAAGGAATCCCACCTTTTCTTTTTCACATATTGATCTATGCCCTCTGTTTGCCATCTTTGTTTCACCAAAAATGCTCACAAAAGTTCAAGATGGCTTCACCACATCTGGCTGGCAGCCTGATCACCAGTCACTCTTGTCTCACTATCCTTGCTTAGCTTCTCCTACTTAAGTATTCAATCCACTTCTCTAAACTTTCCTCTGAAGCTCAGGATTTCAGGATTGTCCTCTGTGTCTGCTTCATTTGGTCTCCCATATCTTTGTTGTAATGGGTTCATATAGAATGTCTACCTAGTTCACCCTCTTGCTAGAAGTCTCTGCTTCCATTCTTGCATTTTGGTGCCATTTGTGTAGCAGGGGGATATGAATTTAATTGTATCTCCAAACAGATGTGGTGAAATTTCAGCCCCTAGTATCTGTGTACTGCAGGATAAACATTGGATTATTAACGACAAGTTTGACAGTTCACATCCACCAGCCATTCATCAGAAACCCTATATAGGATTGCTATGAATCTGACCAACTCGATAGCACTTAACAACAATGACAACATCTGTGAATATGACCTTGCCAGAAGATGTTATTTATTTTTAGTAGGGTGTATCCTAACCCAGGCGTCTGCTGTGGGATAATGCACTGGACCACAAAGTTGGTTTGAGTGCAAGGTCGACAGTTCAAATTCACTAACCTTGGAAACCCTATACAGGGTTGCTATAAGTCGGAACCAACTTGATGGCACATAACAACAAACATAACATCCTAGCCTAATCTGAGTGATATACTAATAAGAGAAATTAAGAAATACTGAATGATAGAGAGAAACTGACTTGAAATGACACATCTGCAAACCATGTAATAGTTGGGGCTACCAGAAGCTGCAAGAGACAAAAAGATATCTCCCTCTACAGCCTGTAGAGAAAGCACAGCCTTTTGGCACCCTAAATTTGAACTACTAGCCTCTAGACTTTGAGATAGCACATTTCTGTCCTTATGATCCATCTATTTGTGTACTTTGTCATGGAGGACCTTGGCTTGAAAAGAGCTCAAAGAATTGGCAAATTGAGCAATTAAGACTGTTTAAGAACAAGGAGGGACCAGGCAATGGAGAAGGATATCATGTTTGGTAGGTGACATGGAGGGTGAGAGAACAAGAGGAAGACCCCCCCATGAGATGGATTGGCAAAGTGGTAGCATCAATGGGCTCAAGCATGGCAAAAATTGTGAGGTTGGTCTAGGACTGGGCAGTGTTTCGTTCTGTTGTGTATAGGGTCGCTATGAGTTGGTACCAACTCGATGGCACCTAAAACAACAACAACAACAAACAGTACACAAGATACACTAGACTCAAGTATTTGTTTTCTTGAAGATGTGCCACTTTCTCAGTGTTGATTTTTATTATCCCACCCACATTCTGAGTCATAAAAAGTGAGTTTATATTTAAAACTAAAGTAAGAATAATATCTGGTTTGGGGCCATTTCACAACATCCACAGAGAATAGATAAACTTGACAAATTAAGGGTAATTTCAGGTAAAAATGTTTAAATTTTATGACCATGTTTTATTCACTGAAACCAAACTGAAATATATGTTTGATTAGTTAAATTTCAAGAATTCATCAGTGAGAGACTAGATTAAAGCAAAACAAAACACTGAACCAAATGGGAAGTTGATACTGAAAGAGGGAAAGACTCAAAGACTGTCTACCCTCTCCTTATATACCTTCTAGAAATGTCATACAAAAAAACAAGATTGAAAAATTATAATTAGATGTTTCAGAGGCTAGAAAGCATTTCTGATTTTTATACTCAGCAATTACAAACAGTACTGTTTTATAGGAGAAGCTTCAGGAAGAAGTTATTTTCAGATTAATATTTTAGTGGTTAGATCCTAAGTAATCAAGATTGTGAGGGAGCCTTACAGATTACTGGTTTCTATTCTATTTATTGTTAAAAATATGTGATTTTATCTTTTGTTGAATCTCACTGATTCTCACGTTCAAGGCTGCTTGTACTTCTGGTAAGGAGATAACCTCCCCCTAAAAATCTTTCTTGGCCCTCTGTTTGCCTTTTAATTATTTATATACATCTGATATTTCTATAAGAGGGTTTCTCAACCTTGCCATTACTGAGATTTTGGATAACTCCTTGTGGTAGGAACTGTTCTGTACATCGTAAGATGTTCAGCAGCATCCTTGGTTTCAATCCGCTAGATATCAATGCTGTCCACCCCTGAAGTTGTGACAACAGTCACAAGTGTCTTCAAACATTGTTAATGTCCTCTGTGAGGCAAATTTGCCCCAGTTGACAATACTTATTGTAAGGGAGAAAATTATGAAAAGATTGCATTTCTGTAACCACACTGATAGTCTAACTTTTCAAAGAGATAGATATATTTGGGAGTTTTACTAAAACTTCATGAGATGGGAGCCTCATTTTACAGAAACATCATTCTATCACAGGAGTCACATTCTGTGCTTTGATTCTGACAGTAGCCTTAATAGATGGGTAACTCCAATACACTGTTGTTGCTAAGTACCCTTGAGTCGATTCAGAATCATAGGGAATCTCTATCGGGTTGCTGAGGAGCAGCTGGTGAGTTTGAACTGCTAGCCTTGTGGTTCAAAGTCGAGTGCTGATGGTGATGAAAATACTGGGGACTTCTAACCTAAAGTAGGCACTACATGGACTTTTTATAAATTTTTGACTACATGAAACTTACATGAATCAACACTAACTGTGGCTGCACATTGGAAACTAAGACTACTACTTCCATCAGTGTTACCTGCTAGACATTGAATATGTTTGTATTTTCTCCAATGCTCAAGAATCTGCCTTACTCTGCTATTCTTGTATCATTATTAAAATATGGATAAAAACCAGAGAGGCAGTTTCTTAATTGGCATAAGAATAAATGAAATATTCAGTTATGAGGGCCAAATGCCAAGGGTTTGGGTTACTCTAATGCTCTTCTATGGTTTGATATGATGTATTATTATTATTATTATTTTTTTACAGCTGAAATATTTAATCTTAGATTCAAATGCAATATTCAAGAAATCAGTATAAATTACATGGTGCTGATGAAAAAAATAAAGAAATCTTGGTTAATTTGAAGAGTCCCAAAATCACCTGCTGCTGAGTACATACTAATGCAACCCATAGTAGAATTTCCCATAGGTTTTTTTTTTTTTTTCATATTTAAGATAAAAATCTATTTAAATTTATTTGTAAGGATATTTTCATAAACAGTGGTCCTACACTAATGTCTCTGAAATTCTTCTTGCACACCATTTTAATTTTTTTTTTTAATTAAATGTTTTTATTTTGGATTGAGTGAAAGTTTACAGGGCACATCATCAGCTTCACATTCAACCATTCATATATTCATATAGCTTGTTTCATTACATTGATTATTATCCCCTCCATATATCATCAGTTAACAGGGTTTCTCTCTATCCTCTTTAGCTTTTTTTTTTTTTTTGGGGGGGGGACTTGCCTTTTTGGAATTTACAGTCTCGGCTTTTAGGGAAGGTTTTTACATTTGTCTGTGGATATCCAGGGCTCATGTATGAGATTACTAACAAGCATTACTGAATAATCAGATGAGGGACAGTTTGCTATGTCTACTAGGTAGCTAAAGTCTGATCCTCAGAGCCTATGGTTTGGACGGTCAACAACGCTTGGGCCCACAGGGGCTTGACCTCCTGACCAGGTCTGCACGGTCTGCATCAGATTCCTCCTTATTTATTGTTTGTTTAAGGGACGCTGCCTGTCTTAGGTGGTCAGTGTGAATTCCTCAGTCTTACCAGTCATTGAAACTCATTGCAGCATGGCAATGGCTCTGTCTTATTGCCGAGGTTCCACGTGATCCTTACTCGTCTCTGGCCACACGTCCAGCATAAACAGCCGCCATCTGAGGAAGGCAGGGAGGGAGGAGACCGGCTGGGGACCCCATACGCAAGACATTGCCAGCCCACCACCTGCTCTAAGGTGACCAAGCAGGATCACTATGCTGAGGTTCAATCAAGTTCTTAGGGGATCTTACTCTCTAGCAGGGGTAGCAAATTAGTAGCCATTCAGTGCTCACTTTGAGAGTTACTTATATCATAAACTTGAGCATGTAGCTGATGAATATCCCCAGACAAGTGTATATTGTTCCACAACCTCCTAAAATGCTGTTGAATTAAGTTCCAATCAAGTTCTGGATTACTGAAAAATAACACAAATCTACTTATACCATGAATAACCTTAGCTGGGAGTGTAATATGGATATATTGGGTCTTATTTCCCTTAAGCGATCTTCCTTTCTCTAAAGCATTTAGTCTGTTTTGTAAATATGATGTATTATTGGTATGTAGCATTTACAGAATGTCCAGCTATATAAGACACAGAGTTCATTGTTACGCTTTGTCTTAAACCAGTTTATATTCTATTGGCTGTTTGCTTCATCTTTTTCTGCATTTTTCAATGTTTACAGTCAAAGAGAAGAGTCTTTATTTTAATGAACTAATTTCCCCTCTTTAATTATTACATGGCTTTCTTATACACTGGCGCTCTCATTTGATGCCAAGTGACATATATTTTAATGCACCATGCAGCACTTAGATTGAAAGGATTTATTAATTGGCATCTTTAAGCTTTCCACTGGCTTTTACAGATTAAAATATTCAATTATGCTTATCCAAAGTCAGCTTACTCTAGCCTGTACTGATCTTAAGAATTCTCCATTATGGCATCATTTTTGTCTAATTAAGTACATTGGAAAGCTTCTATCATTGGCTAACTTTCCTGGTTTTGTGAAGTAAAATAATAATAAAGGTTCCCAATAGAATAATAATAATAAAAATCAAATATATTGATGCATGGCATACATTTGCATTGCTCTGATTTTTTCTGTTGGTCCTTCCTCTCAGTCTCTACTTTAGAAAAAAGTCATCTACAACAGACACCAAGTGCCCTGAAGCTTATGAAAAATGTTCCTTAGAAAGAAAAGAAACTTGTTTTTTATTTAGCACATGGTTTCTTAGAATTCCTTCAATATTGATAGTAAGAATATAGATGAAATCCCATTAGTTGGAACTAATAATTTTGTAGGCAATTATTTTTACATAAAGGCACCAAAATCCAGGTAGGTTAAATGACTTCCCCAAGGTATCTGAGATAAGAAGAGTCAAAGCAGACACAATATCACAAAATTACTAATTCCTGGTCTAATAGTGTTTGTTTTCTGGCATACAATTTTTCTAGATGAATTTCAGAGTTATTTTTCTGGTATATGATTATGTGACTTAAAAGAGTAAAAAATTTGGCTAAAATAATCTGTGATCCATAGCTATACATTATTTATATAAGCTTCAAAACTTGTTTTAATTGTCCTAGGTAAATTCATGGATCTAAACATTTGGAGATTCACTATGTCTTCTATTTGAATTTGATTTCACACGATCTTTACATGTGCACACTTTGGAAATTATACAAAGAATAGACTTTCAACACTATTTGCTCATTAACAGAAAATCAAGATGTTAAACAGTGAAACTACTTACACAATTCTTCATGTTAAGTAGAGATTTTCTTCTTCAAAGCCAATGTTACATAATTGAGTTTGGTTTTCTTATGATAGATGTTAAGTATAATTTCAAAGAATGTGAATTTACTATAGTGACAATTTATGAAGAAAATAATGACCTAATTATATAATAACTCAGTAACATTAAGCACTATAAGGAAATTGTCAATGTAAAATGAAGATAAGTTCATATTTTAAAAGTATGTGGTATATGTTATATATGTGTGTGTGTATATATATATATATATATATATATATATATATATAGAGAGAGAGAGAGAGAGAGAGAGATTGAGAGTCTTTATGCATACATACATACAGAGGGTAAGAGAAATGTATCGCAAAAAAATCATCAAAATGTGAAGCTATTGCTTCTTGGCATAGCCTCCATCCTGTGAAGGTGGTGCTTTCATCTCTCTAACCCTTCTTTGAAGAATTCTGTGCTCTTCAATTTACACCACATCAAAACAGCATTTTTGGCATCCTTTGCCAAACTGTATTCCTTTAAAATGTTCTTCGTTTTAAAGGAAAATCTGAAGAGCCAAAATAAGAGCTGCAGGGACTATGAATTGTTGTTGTTCAGTGCCATGGAGTCAGTTCCTACTCATAGCGACCCAAGGAGCGGCTGGTGATTTTGAACTTCTGACCTTGTGGTTCAAACCAACCTTGCTGTCCAGTGCTTTATCCCACAGCACTACACCAGGGCCCCATGGCATTAGGTTCCCCAATGAAGTTATAATTAGACAGCCTTTGCTACATCAAAGAATGAGCAAATGTATTGTGATGGGAAAAAAATTCCTCAGCAAAATTTTCGTGGCCTTTTCCTCAGCAATGCAGCTTTAAATTTACTGAAAACTGCTTCCAGATAAAGCCTTTTGATTGTCCTCTGTCTTTTGAGAAAAATCTATCAAGAGTAGGAATCCCCAAAATCATTGCCATAACCTTCCGGGCTGACCTCCCCACCTTGAATTTAAGTGGCCCAACAAATCCCCTCAGAAAACACTGTTCTGATTGAACCTTGTTCTATGGTGCTTATTAGTAAATCCAAGACTCAGTCCAGGTTAAAATTCGTCCCATAAAATCATCTCCATTAGCTTCAATCTTGCTTGAAATGTTGATGTTAATATCATCTCTTTGAGTTAGCTGATCTTTGCATTATGCTTTTGGCACCCATGCAGCCGAAAGTCTGCTGACACCAGGCTGTTTGCTTAAAATTGAAAATGTCAAACCATGTGAGATCCTAACTCCAACAGCTAGCACATCAATGGTAATTCTATATAGTCTTCTTCCTCCTCCAGTGTCTGGCCTTCAGCCATAGTTTCCTTATTTAACAAAACTAATTGTTCTCCTTCTCTTGTCTCATATTGAGATATTCCTGACCTTCCTTAAACTGCTTGATCTATTTAAAACTATTGTTTTATGTAGGGTAACATTATCATAACTTGTTGCTAAGCTTTAATTATTTGGAAAGATGTCTACCAGTTTTGTTAAAATTTCCACATTTACCCTTACCTCAAAATCATTATCCTCCATGTAACAAAAAGCATTGTTGTTTTGTTGTTGAATGCATTATCACAAGGCTTAGACAATTTATTACTGAGAGAATGTTTCTTCAGTCATCCACTGATCACAGAGTTATTGAAACATGTTTAAATATGTTTTGTTAGAATAAACTATATATGAGTAGAAAATCTATTAGCAATACTTTTTCACTCACAAATGCACACAGTAGTGGCCAGATCTTTCTTCTTTAGGGCTACTGGATGGGTTTGAACCTTTATCCTTTAAGTTACTAACCAAATGCATAAACGTTTGTGTCATGAGGGTTTCTCATACATCTATATTAGTGTGAGTGTATATGTGTATTGCATCTGTATCTATATCATATAATTTAATTTATATCAAATGTCTACATTATGCAAATGCATAGTGACAAAAGAAGGTTGCCTAGGGAAAGAGGAAGGGAAAATGAGAAGTTACAACTTCGTCTTGGAATGATAAACATGTTCTGAAATTTGATAATGATGATGGTTTCAAAATTTAAAATATTGCAAGTGGGTCACTACAAGTAATAGTGAGTTGTGCCACTGCTATTTCTACACTATGACTCCTGGACCCATGAATCCTAGCTATTGGAGAAAGAAAGTCATATATTAGATACTGGTTTAGAGCATATCCAGTCTTCTTGAGAACACTGCCTTGTGGGTACCTTGATTATGTCTTTAGAAGGCCACTCCATTGTTTTCTCAAGCCAGCTGCTTCAGGTTGATGTAGAACCTGGTAAAACCAGTGAATTCCATGAGCATGGGCCCATTGTCACACTTCATTTGCTGTGAAGTGAGTTTCTTGATCTGAGGTGATGTTGTGTAGAATACCATGGTGGTGGATAAGGCATTCTATTCTGTAGGCCATTGAATGATAGATATTGCAGAAATTTTACATGTGAGGAAGCCATAAACATATCTAGAATGTCTATTCCAGTAAGAACAAAATTCTGCCCTTTCCATGATGGAAGTGGTCCGATGTACGCTATCTACCACCAGATTGCTGGCTCATTGTTTGGATTCAGTGTAGGTTTCTGCCTGTGGCCGACTGGACATTCAGCAGTGACTGGAGCCAAGTCATTCTTGGTGAGTGGAAATTCCTGCTGCTGAGCTCATGCACAGCCTCCATCCTTGCCACCATGGCCACTTTCCTTATGAGCCTATTGGACAATGACAGGAGCAGCTGGAGTGAAGATGGTTAGTTTCCACAGAAAGTATCATCCTATCCTCTTGATTGTTAAAATTCTCCTCTGCCAAGGTAACCCTTTGGTGAGCATTCACATGACACAGACATTTTTTACTTTTTTGGCCCATTCAATAAGGTCTATCGACATACCTCTTCACTACACTTCCTAGTCGTCAATTTTCCAATCATGTTCTTTACTAGTTCCTGATCATCCAGTCAAACCATTAGCCACAGCCCATAAATCAGTATACAGTTGCATATATTTCTACTGCTTCTTCCAAGCAAAGCAAGCAAGTACACTGCTCAAAGTTCTGCCCATTGAGAGGATTCTCCTTCATCAGTGTCCTTCAGGGAAGTTTCTGAAAGGCACTGTAGTGCTGCTGCTGTCCACTTTCAAGTGGTACCTGTATGTTGTTGTGCAGAAGCATCTGTAAACTAAGCACGATTTTTGTCTTCCTCAGTCAGGTGATCATAAGGAACTCTCCAGGAGGCCATAGGTACATACTGGAAGAGGGAAGTAATGTGACAGGAGCAGGGACCACGGTCATTTGGGCCACTTCTTCATGTAGCTTACTTGTACCTTCAAGTCCTGATCTAGCCTGATCTCTTACATGACATTTCCATTGCATGATGAAGTGTTGCTCTGTATGGCCAATTTTGTGACTCTGTGGTTAAAACGCCCAGGTCTTGATGTGCACCTCTGGTCACATGATGAATTGCTGGCCCATCATTCGGCACTTAGTCTCTACTAATTCCCATTTGCAAGTTAACAGCTGTTTCTCAAAAGGAGAGCAGCTATCTGTAGAGGATGACAGATCTTTGATCCCAAATCCTAAGTGCCTGTCCTTGATTCACCAGTAGGCATCTGTGAAAGATTCACAACTGCATCTCCATTGGCCACTGACACTTCAAGCACTATTGGATCAGCTAGATCATATGGCCTGAACTATTGCAGAATCTTCTCTTGTTCTGGGACCCACTCAAGATTAGCAGCCTTTTGAGCCACTCAATAAATAGGCTAAAGTAGCACATCGAAATGAGAGATATGTTGCTTCCAAAATCCAAAGAGGTCCACCAGGTGTGTGCTGTCAAGTTGGTTCTGACTCACAGTGACCCTGTTTAGGGTTTCTGAGGGGTGACTGGTGAGCTTGAACCACTGACCTTATGGTTCAAATTGACCTGGAAGTCCTGCACTTATCCTACAGTGTCACACTAAGACTCCAGAGTGATCCCTCCAGGATGGGTTCAGTGGCGCATTGAATCCTCTCTGAAATAGACCTGAGCTAAGATTCATTAATGATTTGATCTCCAGTCTGACTGGTAGGTCACAGTAATGTGTTGAGTCTCCTAGAATGAGTGTCAATTCAGAGCCACTGCCCAGTAATCTCCGAAAAGTCTATTTTCTTTTCCCCAATTAATAGTCACTCTTGTAAAAGACCATAATCCCTTTGGAGAAGCCTGTGAGAGAGACTGACAGTATAAAATCTGGGCATTGTAATGGGGTCTCTCCTCAAGGGGACCCAGCCTCCTCTTCATTCAAGGGATTCTGGGTCTGTAAACTGGCAGATCAAGTCTAGGAATTGATGAGGAATTATGACTCTCTATTTTGGTGTGGCACTGTGGGTTAATGCACTGAACTGCAAAGTCAGTTTGAACCACAAGGTTGGAGGTTCAAGCTCAATAGCTGCTCCTTGGAAAGCCTATATAGGGTCGCTATAGGTTGGAATCTACTTGATGGCACTTCACAACAACAATATTGTGAGAAAGGTTGTGTCCTACTTGTGTAATGGCTTTTACTTCTTTTTGATAACCTTTTATGTTAAGGTCTATGAGGTTATGCTGATAAAGTCACTGACAGACCAGTTTCGCTAATTCTTTTGTTATTTTCTTCTTCTGTATAAAAAGGCTTGTCTGGTACTTGACTTGGCTGAAAACTGGGAACTGTGGGTGACTTCTGTTTCTGACCTGAAGTGTGGTGGTGGTTATATGCCATGGAGTCGGTTCTGATTTGCAGCAACACTCTATAGGGTTTCAGAGGCTTTAAATCTTTACAGGAGCAGAAAGCCTCATCTTTCTCCTGTGGACCTGCTGAGAATTTTAAACTGCTGGCCTTGAGATTAGTAGCCCATAACCACTAAGCTACCAGAGTTCCTTGACTGGAATTGTGGTCTAGGGATATAGTCTTGGGTTCCTCTAGTCTTTTTCTGATCAGTAAGCCCATTCTTTTATTATAATTTTAAGTTGTGGTCCACATTTCTCTCACTCTATCAAGGACCTTGTAATGTAACCCATTTCAGAGCAATTAGTAGTGGTAACTAGGTACCATATGGTTTTTCTGATCTCACAGTCATGGTGACTGGTATTTATATGTTTCATTGATTTATTGAACTAGTTGATTACAAGTTTGCTCAATTTTCATTATTTCTTGTTTTCTTAAATAAGAAAATATTCTTATTTCTTCCACACATGGAGAAATCAGTGGTTTTATCTTAGATGGCCATTCATGAGCTGTAAGACCCCAGTTGCTTCTCATCAAAGTAGGATACATAACATTGTCTTTGTGGACTATGTTATGTCAACTGACCATGGAATCCCCTGAGACTATTGTTCTGAGCCCTCAGTTCTAGCAACTCATTGACTTAAGATGTTTGATAATATCTAAGAAGTTTTCATCATTTCCACCCTTGTATGCTTCCCCATGGAGTGCTGGTGTGGCACTGTGGGCTAATGAGTCAGACTGCAAAGTCGTTTGAACTGCAAGGTTGGTAGCTCAAGCTCACCAGCTGCTCCTTGGAAACCCTATACAGGGTTGCTATTGGTTGGAATTGACTCGATGGTACTTAACACCACCACCAACAACAATGCTTCCCCATATTCATGGATGTGTTTGCAACAAGTTACAAATGCATGTGCAAATATCCTTTTTCAAATCCTTACATTTTTGTGGGTATACCTCCTCTCCCTCCCATACCTATTTAACCATGTATCTATCCAAAGAACACTGCTTTTCCAGAGTTCTGTATATAACTGTATTTTAGTACTAATATACTTCCTTGTGTTTTAACTTGCCTTCATAATTCTTCTGCCAATTTCCCTTTTCTTGTTTATTGCCCTCCTCATCACCTGAGTTAACATGTGTTTACCCTCTTGCAACCATAAAAATATGTTTCTTTCAGCATGAAAAACTTTTCTTAAGTTTTTACAATAGTGGTCTCATAAAATATTTTTAATTTTGTGATTGACTAATTTTACTCAGCATAATTTCCTCTAGGTTCATTCATGTTATGAGGTGTTTCAGATTCACTGTTACCCTTCAACATTGCAAAGTATTCCATTGTGTGAATGCACAACAGTTTGTCTATCCATTCTTCCATGAATGGACATTTAGGCTGTCTCCATCATTTTACTATTGTGAATATGTAATGAATATGAGTGTTCATATAGCTACTTGTGCAGTGGCTTTTACTTCTTGTTGATATATGCCTAGTAGAGGGATTGTTGAGACATACAGTATTTCCATTTTCGGTTTTCAAGGAGATACCATATCATTTTCCATTGTGGTTGTATCATTTTACAGTCCCACCAGCAATGTAGGAAGGTGTCAATATCTCCACACCTTTGCCACTATTTGTTGTTTTGTTTTTGAAGTTTCCTGTAAATGCTAGGGTGAGATGATATCTCATTGTTTTGATTTGCATTTCTCTAGTGGTAATGGTTGCAAACATTTCCTCATATGGTTGTAGGCTACCTGAATGTCTTCTTTGGTGAACTGTCAGTTTATGTCCTCTGCTCATTTTTTAATTGGTTGTTTTCTTCTTGTAGAGATGATGCACTTTTCTATACATATTAGCAATTAACCCTTGTTTGATTAGCAAAAAAAATATTTCCAAGTGTGTGGGCTCTCATTTTACTCTTTGGATGAACTCTTTTAATGCATGTAAGTGTCTAGTTTGTCTTCTACTGTTTGTGTTTAGACTGCGCACCTCCATTCTGGTAACTAGAGGGGATAATTGAGTGAGTGGATACACCACCCCCACCCCTGGAAGGTTCTACTACGCATGCGCACAGATCTCCTCGAAAATTAAAGTGACAATTTTGACATAAAACCAAACGGCCACCACTCGTCTGTCTGTCATGCTGTGGTGGCTTGAGTTGCTGTGATTCTCAGGGCTATGCCACCGGTATTTTAAAAAACCAGCAGGGTCACCCATGGTGGACAGGTTTCAGATGAGCTTCCAGACAAAGACAGACTAGGAAGAAAGAGTGACAAACTACTTCCGAATCA
>NW_006408632.1:3082089-3098420 GCF_000296735.1 Chrysochloris asiatica
TGTCAAGGACTTCATTCTTCTTGGATCAACTATCAACACTCACGGAAGCAGCAGTCAAGAGATCAGACGATGTATTGTATTAGGCAAATCTCCTGCACAGGAAGTTTTAAAGTGTTGAAGAGTAAAGATGTCAGCTTGAGGGCTAAGGTGTGCCTGACCTAAGACATGGTATTTTTAATAGCCTCATATGGATGCGATAGCTGGACAGTGAATAAGGAAGAGCATAGAAGCATTGATGGCTTTGAATTATGGTGTTGGAGGAGAATACTAAAAGTGCCATGGGCCGCCAAAAGAACCAATAGATCTGTTTTGGAAGAAGTGCAAACAGAGTGCTCCTTAGAGGCCAAGATGGCCAAACTTCGTCTCTCATACTTTGGACATATTGTCAGGAGGGAACAGTCGCTAGAGAAGGATATCATGCTTGGTAAGATGAAGGGTCAGAGGAAAAGAGGAAGACCCCCAATGAGATGGATTGGCCAGGTGGCAGCATTGATGGACTCAAGTGTGGCAGCAATAGTGAGGTTGGCCCAGGATCGGACATTGTTTCATTCTGCTGTGCATAGGGTCGCTATGAGTTGGTGCTGACTCGATGGCACCTTACAACAACAAAGTTATGGTTGAGAGTCTTTATTATGCCAAGAGTCACAGTCCCTAAATTCTTCTCTAGTTTTCACTGATAATGACTATTGTTCTAGATTTTACATATAGGTCTTTAATCCACATTGAGTTTGTTTATGTAGATAGCATGGGATGTGGGCCTTGTTTCATTTTTCTGCAAATGAATTCCCAGTTTTGTCAGAACAATTGTTGAAGAATCTTTCTTTTCCCCATTTAATGTGTTTTATCCCTTGGTCAAAGATCAGCTGACTGTATGTGGGTGGAGTTACTTCTGGGTTCTCTATTCTGTTCCACTGGCCGATGTATCTTTCATTGTACCAGTACCAGACTGCTCTGAACACTGTGGTTGTTTAGTAGATTTGGAGGTCAAGAAAACAGAGGTTTCCAACTTTGTTCTCCTTCTTACATAATACCTTACTTATTTGAGGACTGTTTCCTTTCCATATAAAGTTAGTGATCAATTTTTTCATCTCTTTAGAGAACGACATTGGAATCTAGATTAGGATTGCATTATATCTATAGATTGCTTTGGGTAGTGTTCATAATTTCACAATGTAAAGTCTTTCTATCCATGAGCATGGTATATTCTTCCATTTTTGTAAGTCTCTCTCTTTGGCTTAGTGCAGTAGTGTTTTGTAGTCTTCTTTGTATAGGTCTTCCCCCCCCCCCTCTGGTTAGATACTGCAAAGTTGGTTTGAACTGCAAGTTCAGCAGTTCAAGTTCATCAGCTGCTCCTCAGAAACCCTACACAGGGTCGCTATGGATCAGAACCAACTCTCTGGCACTTAACAACAACATTTCATCATTTGGGTAGTTATTGTAAATGGTATTGTTTTCCTTATTTCCTTTTTATAGCTGCTTGTTTTAGTTTAAAGGAATCCAATGGATTTTTGGAATGTTGATCTTGTGTCTTGCCAATTTGCTGAATCTTTCAATGAATTCCAATAATTTTCATATTGAGTATTTGGGATTTTCTATGTCCAGGATCATATCATTTACAAATAGAGTGTTTTACTTCTTTTTGACAATTGTGATGCCTTTATTTTCCTTTTCTTGCCTTATAGCTGTGACTAAGACTACCAACATAATATCATATACGAAGGGTGATAAAAGGCATCCTTATCTGTTTCCTGTTAATAAAGGGAATGCTTTTAGTTTCACTTCCCTGAGAATAATATGGCTGTTGCATTTGTATATATTCCAATCATGTTGAAGAATTTTCCTTCTATTCCTATTTTGCTGAGTTTTTATTTTTTCAGGAACGAATATTGGATTTTGTAAAAATTTCTGCATCAGTTGGTATGATCACGTGATTCTTTTCCTTTATTTTATTTATGTGATGGATTATGTTAATCGTTTTTCTAACAACAAATCATCCTTGTATATCTAGTATGAATTCCACTGGTAATGATATATTATTTTTTGATATGTTATTGAATTTTATTGGCTGGGATTTGCTGAAAATTTTTGTATCTATGTTTATGAGGGAAATTGATCTATTTTTTTCTTTTTTAGTTATGACTTTGCCTGATTTTGCTTTGAGGGTGATACATGCTACATAAAGTGTATTCAGAAGTTTTCTATTGTTTTGTACAATCTGGAATAATTTGAGTAAAATTGGTGCCTGCTGATTTCTGAATGTTTTGTAGACTTCACCAGTAGAACTGTCTTGGTCAGGAATCTTGTGTTGGGAGATTTTTTAATGATTTGATCAATTTCTTCTTTTATGATAGGTCTGTGCAAGTTTTCTTTTTCATTCTGTGTTAGTTTAGGTAGGTCATGTTTTCCTAAAAGTCTGTCCATTTCTTCTAGATTCTCAAATTTGTTGGAGTACATTTCTTCATAGTATTCACTTAGTAAGGAGCTCTGGTAGCATAGTGGTTATGAATCGGGCTGCTAATCTCACAGTCAGCAGTTCGAAACTACCAGTTGTTCCACAGGAGAAAGATGAGACTTTCCGCTCCTGTAAAGATTTACAGCCTCAGAAACCCTATGCAGGGTCACTAAGAGTTGGAACCTACTCCATGGCACATAACAACAACAACAACAATTCTCTATTTCTGTTGGTTCTGTTGTAATGCTACTCATATAATTTCTTATGCATGTTGCTTGTATTTTCTCTCTCTTTTGTTTTGATACATTTGCCAATAGTTTGTCAATTTCATTAATCCTATAATGAATCAAGGAGCTCTGGTAGTGTAGTGGTTATGAATCAGGCTACAGACCTCAGGGTCAGCAGTTCAAAACTACCAGCTGTTCTGCAAGAGAAAGATGAGGATTTACAGCCTTGAAACCCTGTACAGGGTTGCTGTGAGTCGGAACCAACTCCATGGCACAAAACAACAACAACAAATAAAGAACCAACTTTTTATCTTGTTGATTCTCTAATACGTTTCTGTTTTCTATTTCATTTATTTATGCTGTAGTCTTTATTATTTCTTTTTTTCTGGTGGCAGTAGGCTGATTTTGTTGCTCCTTTTCTAATTGTTGGAGATGTGCAAATGTGATGGATTTTGTTCTTTTTTTCTTTTTTGATGTATGCATTTAATTTACTGTCTAATCACTGCTTTTGCTATGTTCCAAAGGTATGGTATGTTTTGCTTTCACTCTAAGTTTGATTAAAGGAACTTTTTATTTCATTTTTTATTTCTTCTGTTGCCCAGCAGCTGTTAAGGAAGATGTTATTCAATTTTCATATACTTGATTTTTTTCTGGATCTTCCTATTTTTTATTTCTATTTTTATAGCATTGTAATATGAAAAGATGCCATCTAGTATTTCATTGTTTTTACATTTGTTGAGGCATGAGTTGAAGCGAAACGCATGGTCTGATATGGAGAATGTTATATGTACTCTATAAAAGAATGCATATTTGTACTGTTGTTGGATTTGAGTGCTCTGTATAAGTCTGTGGAATCAAGTTGGATAATTGTGTTGTTTAGTTCTTCTATTTCTTTGTTGAGTTTCTTTCTAGCTGTTTTGTCCTTTATTGAAATTGTTGTTGTTGTTTGTAAGTACTGTCCAGTTGATTCCAACTAATAGCAGCTTTGTATAGGATTTCTGAGAAGCAGCTGATGGGTTTGAATGACTGATCTTGAGGTAAAGTTGTATCAAAATACCTTACTATAATTGTAGAGTTGTATACATTCCTTTCTTCAATACTATTATAATTTGATTTATGTATTTGGAGGCTCTTTCATTGGGAACATAGATATTTATTATGGTTCTGCCTCTTGTCCAATTGACATTTTAGTCATGAGATAATGCACTTTGTCTCATATACTAGTTTTGCCTTAAAGTATATTTTATCAGAAATTAATATTGCCACTCTTGCTCAATTTGGTGCTTATTTACTTGATATATTATTTGTATAATTTGATTTTTTCCCTCTGTTTTGTCTTTATGTGTAAGGTCTCATGTAGACAGCATACTGAAGAATGTTCTTTTCTTATTCATTATGGTATTCTCTGTCTCTTGGTATACTGAATCCATTTATGTTCAGTGTAACTATCAACAGTTATAAACGGATTGCAGTTTTGCTGTGTCTGTGTGGTGCTGCTTTTTTCTTTGTTTCACATAATTTTTTGGCCTGAGTTCATTTTGTTTGTGCATTTTCTTGTCAATTTCTTCATTGTTGTTGTTTTAATATTTACTAATTCTTCATGGTTTTCCTTTTGCTTTACTTGATGTGAAGGTGTATTAATTTTCTTTGAGATTAACCTATAATTTATTAATTTCTTCCCCAATTTGTCTGTTTTCTCTTGAAATCTAGTTAACTTCCTCATCATTTGGAAATTCTTTAACCACACTTTCCCCTGTTTTTGATTTGAAGTTGTTTACATTATAAATGTATATATCTAGTTCCTGTATTCATCTAGTAAATCTGTTTGACTTTGAGTTCTTTTATATTGCTATTGTTAGGTACTATCAGTTGATACCAACTCAGAGCAACCCTCTGTACAATGGATTAAAACACTAGTGAGTCTTGTGCCACATCACAATCGTTGTTATATCTAAGCTCATTGCTGCTGCCACTGTGACAATTCATCATGTTGGGGTCTTCCTCCTTTTTTTCAATTCTCCTCTTTGCCAAACATTATATCAATCTCCAAGGAATGGTCCCTCCTACTAACATGTCTGAGGTATGAGAGACTAAGTCTGGCCATCCTTGCTTCCAAAGAACATTCTGGCTGTACTTCTTCTGACACAGACTTGTTTGTTCTTTTGGTAGTACGTGGTACTTTTAGTATTCTCCTCCAACACCATAACTTAAATACATTAATTCTACAGTCTTCTTTATTCACTGTCCAAATTTCACATCAATATGAGGTTATTGAAAATACCATGACTTGGATCACGTGTAACTTAGTCCTCACACTGACATCTTTGTTCTTGAACACTTTAAAGAGATCTTGTACAGCAGATTTACCTAATACAATACATCATTTGATTTCTTGATTGCTGCTTCCATGGTTGTTGATGGTTGATCAGAGCAAAATGAAGTCCTTGACTACTTCAATATTTTCTCCACCCATATGGGTGTTGTTTATTGGTCCAGTGGTGAAGGAATTTTTGTTTTCTTTAAATTGAGTTGAAACCCAATGTTGTATCTGAATGCTGAAGGCTATGGTCTTTGAATGTCATCAGTAAGTATTTTAAGTTCTCTTCATTTTCAGGAAGCAAGATTGTATTATCTGCATATTGTAGGTTGTTAATGAGTTTTCCTCCAATTCTGATGCCACATTTTTCTTCATATAATCCACTTTCTCAGAATATTTGCTCAGCAAACAGATTGAATAAGTATAGTGAAAGAACACAACACTGGTGCATATCTTTCCTAATTTCCAACCATTCAGTGTCCCCTTGTTCTGTTTGAACAACTACCTCTTGGTCTTTGTACAGGTTCCTCACGAGGCCAATTAAATGTTTTGGAATATTCATCCTCCACAAGGTTGTCCATAGCTTGTCAGGATCCACACAATTGAAAGCCTTTGAATAATCAGTAAAGCACAGGTAGACATCTTTCTGATATCCTCTGCATTCAACCAACATCCACTTGGCATCAGCAATGATATCCCTCCTTCTATATACTTTTCTGAATCTGGCTTGAACCTCTGGAAGTTCTCTGTCAGTGTGTGATTACAGCTGTTTTTGTATTATCTTTAGCAAAATTTTACTTGTATGTGACATTAATGATGTTGCCTGACGATTTCCATATTCCATTGGGTCACCTCTCTTTGGAACAGGCATAAATATGGATCTCTTCCAGTCACTTGGCTATGTAGATGAGTGAGTGCCTCCAGTGCTGTATCCATTTATTGAAAGATTTCAATTTATAGTCCATCAATAGCTGATGCCTTGTTCTTTGCCAATGCCTTCAAAGTACTTTGGACTTCTCTATGTAACATTGGCTCTTGATCACATGTTAACTCTTGTAATGGTTGAATATTGAGCATTTCTTTTCAGTACAGTGACTCTGTGTATTCCTTCCCTCTTCTTTTGATGCTTTCTGCATCATTCAATATTTTGCCCATTGAATCCTTCAATATTTCAAGTGAAGTCTTGATTTTTTTCTTCAGTTCCCTGAGCTTTAGAAATGCTGAATGTGTTCTTCCCTTTTGATTTTCTAACTCCTGGTTTTCACACGTTTCGTTATAATATTTTACCTTGTCTTCTTGAACTGCTCTTTGAAATTTTCTATTCATCTCTTTTACTTCCTCATTTCTTCCAATTGCTTTAGCATCTCTATTCTGGAGAGCAAGTTTCAGAGTCTCTTCTGACATCCATTTTGGTCTTTTCCTACTTTCTTGTCTTAATGAACCTGTGCTTTCTTCCTATCTATATAATGTTTATGATGTCATTCCACTACTCTTATGGCCTTCAGTCTTTTATGTCTAATGCATGTAATCTGTTCTTCAGATGATCTCTAAATTCAGATGAGCTATGTTGAAAGTCATATTTTGGCACTCACAGACTTGTTTTACTTTTCTTCAAATTCAGTCTGTATATGAGCAATTGATGGTCTAAGCCACAGTGGAATATAAATACATACTAAGGAAATGACAACTAATGTGTAGAGACTACCCCAGGCCTTGATTTGGCTGATGGTATGGGACTTTTTCACTGTCTCTTTCCACAGTGTAGTCAGTTTGATTTCTGTGTATTCCGTCTGCTGAGGTCCATGTGTATAATCATCTTTTTTATTGTTTAAAAAAGGTATTTGCATTGAAGAAGTCATTGGTCTTGCAAAATTCTATGATACAGCATCGTTTCTTTCACCAAGACCATATTTGCCAACTACTGATCCTTCCTCGCTGTTCCTAACCTTTGCATTCCAATCTCTAGTAATTAGTGATACATCTTGATTGCATGTTTGATCAATTTCAGACTGAAAAGTTGGTAAAATTCTTCAATTTCATCTTCACTGACTTTAGTGGTTGCTATGTAAATTTGTGTAACAATAGTATAAATAATAGTGGTATTAACTTCCTTGTAGGTGTATGGATACTATCCTATCACAGCACTGTACTTCAAGACAGATCTTGATTATGTTTTTTTTGATGATGAATGCAATTCCATGATGTTCTGTATTTCCTGATATCAGGGTTGTAATTTTTCCTGAGTTCTTAATTTTATGAATTTGAAATAAGTAATTTATTTTTAGTTTGTCCATCTCTTTTTAAAGATGGGATTGATGATGTCCAAACCCTTATATGTCAGATCAGAAATCAGAAGCCATTGTCAGGCCATTTCTATCTATGAGAACTTTGGTGGCACAATGTGTTAAGAATTGGACTGCTAACCCCAAGGTCTGTGGTTCAAATCTACCAGCTGTTCGGTGAGAGAAAGATGAGGCTGTCTGTTCCTGTAAAGATTTACTCACAGAAATCCTAATGAACATTTCTGTTCAGTTCTCTGGTGTTTCTACAAGTCAGCATCAACTTCATGGCAGTGTGTTTGTCTAGGTCAGATATTTTTATTTAGAACTAGAATCCAATTTCCATATTAATCTTTAGGAATTATTTCAAATACTACCACAATGAAGACTCCTCTGACTATTCCCCAGCTCAAATTTCAAATTTGACTTTTCTGTGGCTCCAAAATATCCAAAATATTATAGTATTTACTCTAATATATATGTTTTTATATTTCATTGTGAGCCTATGTATTTAATTCATCTTTTTGTCCCAATAGTTTAGGAATATGCCATTGTATTGTCCTTCTCAGTTAATAAATGGTATTGACATGGTAGATTAATTCACCATTAGAAACTCTGAGGTTCCACTCTGTCAGGACAAAGCCAGCCTCACATTGATATTTACTCAAATTAATCATAACCCGATATGGATTACAATGTGTAAGCTTCATTTTCTTTCTTTTCAAAGAAAATCTTATATCTAAGTAGGTAAGTTATGCCAAACATTTGACAAGAGAACAATTGAACTCATCTCTGCTCCCTCTCCCACCTTAGATTATAGCCAAAAATGATTTAAAAATTATAAAATAGAAAATTTGATCACAGTACAGATGATAAAGAAAATACATGGTAAATATTTTTGAAATGTGACATTTTACTTTAATATAGCTTAAAATTTAATCTATTGTACATTATAAAGTTTTAGGTAAATCTCACTTTAAAAATTATATATACCGTTCTTTAAATTGATACTTCTTTGAGGTAAGAGATTTTTTTGTGATCTTTCTTCCCTGAATTATCAGTTAGAGTGACAGGTGGATATTAGGCACTGAGTGAGTTGCTTCTGTAAGTGAACATTATCAATAGTCTATTGTTTGAAATAAATGATTTTCTCTATTTTTAACAGTAGTAGATAAATATTACTGTAAATTCCATTTAGCATTTCAAATCCCAATATGTGTCTTGATACTAAGTAAAGCATTACCTCTGCCCTGCTAATGACTGTTTCTAAAGATAATGTCATTTTTCTAAACCTTCATTTAGAAGTATCACTCAGGAACCTGGATGATTGCATTACATGTTCTATTATAAAACACTGTAGGCATATTCCCCATATACATATGTTCTTATGTTAAATGTATCAGTGGTTTCACAAATAAAAAGTGCTTTCCAGTGGATCTGCCAAATGTTGACAACTTGAATTATTTATGGATGATTTAGATCATGGGGTAATGTCTTGCTTGAATATGAAAGTAAATATGAAAGTAGAAAGAACTGTTAGGTTGACTTTTCTGTCTGAAGCAAATCTGTGCTTTTAGATTATACAACTTCCTTTGGGAGTATCACAGAAATGAATGGGTTAGAGTGCTATGAATCATTACTACAGTTAGATATTATTTGTATAAGTCTGGATTCTCTAGAGAAGCAAAACCAGTGGAAAATATATACAAACTAAGGAAATGGCTTACAATTTGTAGAGACTGTCAAGTTCCATATGTGTGGGTCAGATGTCAGGCTGAAGGCTTTTCCTGACTCAGGTAACTGAAGGAGTTGATGAGCCCAAGATCAGCAGGTCAGATGGCAGGTGTTTGGCTGCAGAGGTCTATAGGTGAAATGACAGACTACTAAGAATTCCCAGGATCAGCAGGAAATGCAGCAAGTCACTGGTTCAAGTCTACATAACCCAATGTCAGATGACAAGGCAGATTTGGGTTCCAGACACAGCAAAAAGCATAAACTTTGTTGGTGTGTCCAATATATTGAAAGTAGACAACACCTCAGAAAAAAACTTCCTTTCAATGGATTGGTTTCTCAAAGCAGATTTCTACTACTTGTCTGTCAGTTTGCCATACTGTGGTGGTTTGTGTAGTATTGTGATGCTAGAAGATATGCCACTAGTAGTTTCAATGCCAGCAGTCACCCAAGGTGGACAGATTTCAGATGAACTTCTGGACTAAGACAGATTAGGAAAAAGAGAGGTGAACCACTTCTGAATGGCTAAACACTGAAAACCTTATGAATAGAGCAAAACAATGTCAAATATAGCAGCTGATGATGAGTTCCTCAGGTTGGAAAGCACTCAGATACAACAGTAGAGTTGAACATAATGACATAATGTGAATGGAGCAAATGTTTCTGGACCTTCTTTTGCTGATGTTGTTGTTGTTGTTGTTAGATGCCATCCAGTTAGCACTGACTCATAGTGACATGATGCACAACATAGTGAAACATAGCCTGGACCCATGCAAACCTTACTAAGCCTGAGCCCATTGCTACTGGCACTGTGCCAGTCTATCTTGTTGGATGTCTTCCTCTCCTTTTCCACCCCTCCACTTTACCAAACATGATATCCTTCTTCAGGGATTGGCCCCTCCTGATAATATGTTTGAGGTATGAGAGACAAAGTCTGGCCACCGTGGCTCCTAAAGAGTACCAAGGCTGTACTTCTAACACAGATTGATTTGTTCTTTTGACACACATGTTTCCTAATTTTAAACCATTCAGTGTTCTCTTTTTCTGTTCAAACAACTGTGTCATGGTCTATGTGCAGGTTCCTCATTAACACAATTTTAGTGTTCTGGCATACTCATTCACTACAATGTTGTCCATAGCTTGTCATGATCCATACAATCAAAAGCCTTTGAACAGTCAATAAAGCACAGAAAACATTTTCTGGCATTCTCTGCTTTTAGTCAAGATCCATATGACATCAGCAATGATATCCCTTGTTCCATGATCTCTTTTAAATCCAGCTTGATCCTCTAGAAGTTATCTGTCAGTGTATGGTTGCAGCTGCTTTTGTATTATCTTTAGCAAGATTTTACTTCCATGTGATATGAATGTTATTGGGTGACCCTGCTGGTATTTAAAATAACTTCCATAATCCCAGTAATATGCAAGCCACCACAGCATGACAAACTGACAAATAAGTGGAGAATTTGCTGACGTGGAACAACTCAAATTGAGAAGAAACAGCTATAAATATCCATTAATAATCAAAACATGGGATATATGCATAAAATACTTATCTAGGAATATTGGAAGATGTCAGAGATGAAATGGAAGGCACAAAGATTGATATCCTAGGCACTAATGAACTGAAATCAACTGGAATTTGCTATGCTGGGAACTTAAGTTTGAAGAGGAATGATACTGCATTCATTGCAAAAAAAAAAAGAACATTTCAATACCTATCTTGAAGTATAATGCTGTCTGTGATAGAATAATACCCATATAAATACAAGGAAAACCAATTAATACCACTATTATTCAAATTTACACACCAACACCCAAGTCAGTGATGATGAAATTGAATTATACCAGCAATGAAGATGCATTAACAACTACTTATAATTGGAATGCAAAAATTAGAAACAAATAAAAAGGATCTGTAATTGGAAAATCTGGCTTTGACGACAGAAATTATGCTGAGATGACATATAGAGCATTGCAAGACAAGTAACTTATTCATTGCATAGCTTTCTTAAACAACATAAAGGTGACTATATACATGTCTTTCACCAGATGGAATACACAGGAATCAAATTATCTACATCAATGGGAACAGATGATGGTGAAGCTCCATATCATCAGCCAAAACAAAACCAGGAACTGCCTGTGGAACAGACTATCAATTGCTCAAATGGAAAGTTCAGTTTGAAGCTGAAGAAAACTAAAACAGGTTCACAAGAATCAATACATGATCTTGAATATACACCTGGATTTAGAGAACATATCAAGGACACTAATCCTCTGGCCTCCAAATCAGAGGATTTGTGGAATGACATCAAAAATATCATTTATAAAGAGAGCAAAAGGTCATTTTAAAGACTGGGAAGAAAGAAAAGACAAAAAATGGAAATCAGAAGAGCGTCTGAAATTTGCTTTTGAGTGTAGAGAAGATTAAGCAACTGGAAGAAATGAGAAAGTAAAAGATTTGAACAGAAAACTTCAAAAGACAGCTCAAGAAGGCAAAGTAACATATTATAATAGACTGTACAAGACCTGGAGTTAGAAAATTAAATGGAAAGAACACGCTTACCATCTTTCCAGCTGAAAGAATGGAAGAAAAAGTTCAAGCTTCAACTTGCAATATTGAATTTTTCTATAAACAAAATATTGAATGGCACAGAAAGCATCAAAAGAAGGTGGAATGGAATACAGATAATTACTGCACCCCCCACCCCAAATGGTCAACGTTTGACCATTTCATAAGCCAGCATATGATCAAAAACCCATGGTACTGAAGGGAGAAGTCCAAGCTGCGCTGAAGGCATCTGCAAAACACAAGGCTCCAGGAATGAATGGATGTAAATTTGAATCTTTCAACAAATTGATGCAGTATTGTCAACTATTTGTAAGAGATCTATGTTGTGCCCATTTCAAAGATAGGAGATCCAACAGACTGCAGAAACCACCCAACAATGTCATTAATGTCACATGCAAGTAAGGTTTTACTGAAGATAATTTAAAAACAGTTGCAATAATACATGACAGGGAACTGTGAAAAATTCAAACCAAATTCAGAACAGGACCTGGAGCTAGGGATATCGTTGCTGACATTAGATGGACTTTGATTGAAAGTAGAGAATACTAGAATAAAATACTCCTACTTTATTGACGATACAAAGGCTTTTTACTATGTGGATCATAACAAACTATGGATTTCATTGCAAGGAATAGGGATTCCAGAACATTTGTTTGTGCTCATGAGGAACCTGCACATAGATCAAAAGGCAGTTGTTTGAACAGAACAAAGGGGTACTCAATTGTTTAAAACCAGGAAAACTGTCTGCAAGGGTTGTATCAGTTCACCATACTTATTCAATCTGTTTGCTAAGCAAATAATCTGAGAAGCTGGATTATATGAATAAGAATGTGGCTTCAGTACTGGAAGAAGACTCACTGACAATCTGAGGTTGCAGATGATACAACCTTGTTTTCTGGAAACAAAGAGGACTTAAAATACTTACAGATGAAGATCAAAGACTTCAGTATGAATTGCACCGCAATGCAAAGAAACCAAAAATCCTCACAATTGGACCAATAAATAACATCATGAATGTTGGACAATGAATAAGGGAAACTTTAGAAGAAAGGATACATTTCAATTACAGTGTTAAAGAAGAATATTGAAGGTGCAATGGACTGCCAGAAGAGCAAACACATGTGTGTTGGAAGAAGTATAGCCAGAATGGTCCTTAGAAGCTAGGGTGGCAAGACTTGGTCTCTTGTACCTTGAACATATTATCAAGATTGACCAATCTCTGGAGTAGGACATTATGCTGGGAAAGTGAAGTGTCCAAGAAAAAGAGGAAGACCCCCAATGAGATGTGCTGACATGGTGGCAACAACAGTGGATTCAATTATAATTATAAATGTGAGGATGGCACAGGTCCAGGCACTGATTCATTCTGTTGTGTATAGGTTGCCATGAGTCAGAACTGTCTCAAAGGCATCAAGCAATTACAACAACAACAAGCAGAGCTCACCATGTGGGGCTGTTGTTGTTGTTGTTAGGTGCCATTGAGTCGGTACCGACTCATAGCAACCTTATGCACAGCAGAACAAAACACTGCCCAATCCTGGGCCAACCTCGCTACTGTTGCCACGCTTGAGTCCATCAATGCTGCCATTTGGCCAATCCATCTCGTTGGGGGTCTTCCTCTTTTTCTCTGATCCTCCACCTTACCAAACATGATATCCTTCTCTAGCTACTGGTCCCTCCTGACAATATGTCCGAAGTATGAGAGACGAAGTTTGGCCATCCTGGCCTCCAAGGAGCACTCTGTTTGCACTTCTTCCAACACAGATCTGTTTGTTCTTTTGGCAGACCATGGCAATTTCAGTATTCTCCTCCAACACCATAACTCAAATGCGTCAATTCTTCTACGGTCCTCATTTACTGTCCAGCTTTTCATACGTATGAGGTTATTGGAAATACCATAGCTTGGGTCAGGTGCACCTTAGTCCTCAAGCTGACATCTTTGCTCTTCAACACTTTAAAAAGGTCATGTGCAACAGATTTACCTACTGCAACATGTTATTTGATTTCTTGACTGCTGCTTCCGTGAGTGTTGATAGTTGATCCAAGAAGAATGAAGTCCTTGACAACTTCAATCTTTTATCCATTGATAAGAAGGTTGTTTATTGGTCCAGTGGGGAGGATTTTTGTTTTCTTTACACTGAGATGCAATCCATATCATATCAAAGGCTGTGCTGTTTGATCATCATCGGTAAATGTTTTAAGTCCTCTTCACTTTCAGCAAGCAAGGTTGTATCATCTGCATATCGCAGGTTGTTAATGTGTCTTCCTCCAATCCTGATATCACATTTTTCTTCATAGAACCCGTTTCTCAGATGATTTGCTCAGCATGCAGGTTGACTAAGTATGGTGAAAGAAGACAAACCTCTCACACACCTTTCTTAATTTGAAATCATTCAGTGTTCCCATGTTCTGTTCGAACAACTGCCTCTTGGTCCATGTACAGATTCCTCATGAGCACAACTAAGTGTTCCGGAATACTCATACTTCACAATGTTGTCCATATCTTGTCATGATCCACACAATCGAAAGCTTTTGTGTAGTCAGTAAAGCACAGGTAAACATCTTTCTGATATTCTCTGCTTTCAGCCAACATCCATCGGACATTAGGAATGATATCCCTCATTTCACAGCCTCTTCTGAATCCAGCTTGAACCTCCAGAAATTCTCTGTGAATGTATGCTTGCAACCGTTTCTGAATTACCTTTAGTAAAACTTTACTTGCATGTGGTAGCAAAGAGATTTTCCAATGACTTGCACATTCCATTGAGTTACCTCTCTTTGGAATGGGCACAAATATGGATCTCTTCCAATCAGTCAGCCAGATAGTTGTCTTCCAAATTTCTTGACATAGATGAGTGTGTGCCTCCCATGCTGCCTCACTTTTATGAAAGATTTCAATATTTAATCCATCAATACCTGGTGTCTTTTTCTTTGCCTATTCCGTCAATGCACCTTGGACTTCCTCCTTCAGTATCATTGTCTCTTGATCATATGCTACCTCAAATAGTTGAACATTAACCATTTCCTTTTGGTACAATGACTCTTTGTATTCCTTCCATCTGCTCTTGCTGTTTTCTGCATCATTCAGTAATTTTCCCAAAGAATCTTTCAATAACAAAAGTCCAGGCTTGAATTTTTTCTTCAGTTCCCCCAGCTTGAGAAATACTGAGTGTGGTCTTCCTTTTTGGTTTTCTGACTCCAGATCTTTGCACATATTGCTGTAATATTTGGCTTTATCTTCTTGAGCTGATCTTTGAAATTTTCTGTTAGGCTCTTGGACCTCCTCATTTCTTCCATTTGCTTTAGCATCTCTACACTGGAGAGCAAGTAACAGTGTCTCTTCTGTGGTGTTACTACATCCTAATTGCCAAACCACCAAGAAACCTGGTCTAATCAAGTGAGCACAAACTTGACAGTGTTTTATATTATTATTTTTCATGTTTTAATAACTTTTTAATTATTTTATTCCCATTACCCATCACTCAGTAATATTTGTCACTCATCTATTTCCAGCAGGTTAACAATAATTATCACATGGTGGTGGTGGTGGTAGTATGCAGAGGAGTTGATTCCAACTCATAGCAACCCTTTATAGGATTTCTGAGTCTGTAAATCTTTACGGGAACAGAAAGCCTCACCTTTCTCCTGTGGAACAGTTGGTAGTTTCGAACTGCTGACCTTAAGGTTAGCAGCCTGACAGGAAAGATTATAATCAATATTACGAACCTTATGTGAACTATTAATATTTCAGATATTATAAGATGACCTCAATATATGTCACAATGTTATACAGTTTTGGAGTAGCAAAAAAATCAAAATAATAGGCACGTATAAAAATTTTCGAAAGGGAGAGGAAAAACAACTTATTTAAATATAGAAAAGGAAAAGTTATATTTAAATATAGAAATCTTAAAACATCCAGGATTCATTTCAGCCATAGTGCTGGGTAATAACTAATAATATTGAAAATACCATAATTTGGGTCCGGAACACTTTAGTTCTCAAGATGATTATCTTTGTTCTGAAACACTTTAAACAGGTCTCATGCAGCAGATTTGCCTAATGCAGTATGTCATTTGATTTCTTGACTGCTTCTTCCATGAGTGTTGATTGTGGATTCAAGCCAAATGAAGTCTTTGATAATGTCAATCTTGTCTCCATTTATCATGATGTTATTTATTGGTTCAGTTGTGAGAATTTTTGTGTTCTTTAAATTGAGGTGCAATCCATACTAAAGGCTGTGGCTTTTGATCTTCCTCAGTATTTTAAGTCCTCTTCCCTTTCAGCAATTCAAAGTAGTATTATCTGCATAGTTCAAGTTGTTAATGAGTCTTCTTCTGGTCCTGATGCCACATTCTTCTTCATGTAATCCAGCGTCTCAGATTATTTGCTCAGCATACAGATTGAGCAAATACTTTGTGGTCTATGTACAGGTTCTTCAGGAGCAAAATTAAGTGTTCTAGAATACCCATTATTCATAAGGTTATCCATAGCTTGCTTAGTAACTTCTCCAAAGTTCAGCCTGTTGTTGCTTAGTGTCATTGAGTTGGCTATGACTCATAGAAACCCTGCATAGGGTTTCTAAGGACTGGCTGGTGGATGTTGTTGTTGTTGCCAGGTGCCATCGAGTCGGAATTGACTCATAGCGACCCCATGCACAGCAAAACGAAACAATGTCCGATCCTGGGCCAACCTCACTACCGCTGCCACACTTGACGCCATCAATGATGCCACCTGGCTGATCCATCTC
>NW_006408632.1:3098875-3104677 GCF_000296735.1 Chrysochloris asiatica
GTTGATCCAAGAAGAATGAAGTCCTTGACAACTTCAATCTTTTCTCCATTGATAAGAATGTTGTTTATTGGTCCAGTGGTGAGGATTTTTGTTTTCCTGACATTGAGATGCAACCCATACTGAAGGCTGTGTTCTTTGATCTTCATAAGTAAATGTTTCAAGTCCTCTTCACTTTTAGCAAGCAAGGTTGTATCATCTGCATATCGCAGGTTGTTAATAAGTCTTCCTCCAATCCTGATTCCACGTTTTTCTTCATAGAACCCAGCTTCTCATATTATTTGCTCAGCATACAGATTGAATAAGTATGGTGAAAGAACACAACCTTGTCACACTCCTTTCCCAATTTTAAAACATTCAGTGTTCCCATGCTCTGTTCGAACAATTGCTTCTTCGTACAGGTACAGATTCCTCAGAAGTACAATTAAGTGTTCTGGAATACTCATACTTCTCAATGTTGTCTATAGCTTGTCATGATCCACACAATTGAAAGCCTTTGCGTAGTCAATAAAGCATAGATAAACAAGGATTGGTAGATAGGTAGTGGCAAATTTGGATTCAGTGTAGTGAATTACTTCCTATGTTAAATAGGATTAAGACATAAAGAGAAATAAAAAATCTTTAGCTTCACATTCACTTTTAGAATAAACAATATTCTCCTCCTCTAAGCATCAATAAACAAATAAGCAAAATTAAGGCATTTGGTCCCTAATCCATTCAATGTTGTAAAAAAAAAGAAAAAATTTTTTTTTGCAAGTGTTGTTTTTTTTGGCAAATAACTGTCTACAAGATTAATGACCTTGATATAATAGACTTGTAAACTTATAAAAAAGCTGTACTGACTGACTGAAAACCAAAAAAAGCAAACCCACTACTGTCAAGATAAATCAGATGCATAATGACACTATAGAATAAGGTAGACTTTTCCCATAGGTTTTCCAAGGCTGTATAATCTTTACCAAGCAAACTGTCAGAGTGGCTGATGGGTTCAAACCCTAACTTTTTAGTTAGCAGTCCAAACGCTTAACCACTTTACTACCAGAACTTTTTCAGACTGACTATTGTTGTTGTTGTTAATTGCTGTCTATTAGGTTCTGACTCATGGCAACCCAGGATAGAGTTTCCAATAGAGGACGGTATGTTTGAACCACTGGGTCAGTGCTTGTCAAGCATTACACCAGGATTCCTCCAATCTACTTGTTATCATCAAGTTGGCTCTGACTCATCCAAAGTATGAGAGACAAGTCTCATCATCCTAGTTTCTAAAGAGTATTTCTTGCAACACAGATTTATTTATTGTTCTGGCAATCCATGTTATTTTCAATATTCTTCTCTAACACAGTAACTCAAGTACCATAACTTTTCTACAATATTCCTTATTTATTATCCATTTTCACATGCATATAAGGGTATTGAAAATACTAAGGAGCTCTGGTAGCGTAGTGGTTACGAATCGGGCTGTGAAACTCAAGGTCAGCAGTTTGAAACTACCAGCTACTCCGCAGGAGAAAGATGAGGCTTTCTGCTCCTGTAAAGATTTACAGCCTCGGAAACCCTGTTCAGGGTCACTATGGGTCGGAACCGACTCGACGGCACTTAACAACAACAACAACAACAACAAACCTTAGGTAAGGTGCACTTTAGTCCTTGCTCTTGAACACTTTGAAGAGATGTTGTGCAACAGATTTTCCTAATGCAATACATCATTTGATATCTTGATGTTTGCTTCCATGAGTGTTGACTGTAGATCCAAGTAAAACGAGTGTTTGACAATTTCAGTCTTTTTTCCACATATTACAATGCTATTTATTGGTTCAGTTGTGAGGATTTTTGTTTACATTGAAGTGTAATCCATATTGAAGGATGTGGTCTTTGTTCTGCATCAGTAAGTAGTTTATATCCTCTTCATTGTCAGTAAGTAAGGTTGTATCATCTGCATATTGAAGGTTGCTAATAAGTCTTCCTCCAATTCTAATGCCATGTTTTCCTTCAGATAACCCATCTTCTCAGACTATTACTCAGTATACAGATTTAATGTATTTGGTGAAAGAATACAATTCTGGCACACATTTTTCCTGATTTTAAATCATTCACTATCCCTTGTTCTGTTAGAATGACTGCCTCTTGGTCTATGTACAGATTCCTCATGAGCAGAATCAATTGTTCTGGAATACCCATTCTTTGTAATGTTACCCATAGCTTGTCATGATCCACACAGTCAAAAGCCTTTTCAGATTCAATAAATCACAGGTAAACCTCATTCTGGTATTCTCTGATTTCAGCTAAGATCCATCTGACATCGCAATGATATCCTTTGTTCCATATCCTCTTCTGAAACCTGCTGGACTTTCTGGTAGTTCCCTATTGATATAATGTTACAGCAGTTTTTGACTTATCTTCAGCAAAAAGTTACTTGTATTTGATATTAATGATATAGTTCAATGATTTCTGCATTCCATTGTGTCACCTTTCTTCGGAATGGGCACAAATATGGATCTCTTCCAATTGCTTGGCCAGGTAACCATTCCAAAGTAATTTCTTGGTACAGATTAGAGAGTACCTCCAGTGCATATTAGTTTGTTGAAAGATTTAAATTTGTATTTCACCACTTCCTGGAGCTTTGTTTTTTGCCAATATCTTCAGTGAAGCTTGCACTTCTTCCTTTAGTACTGTAAGTTCTTAGTCATATGATACCTCTTGAAATGATTGGACATTGACAATTTGTTCTTCATACAGTGACTTTGTATATTCCTTCCATCTTCTTTTGCCCATGTTGTTGTTGTTAAGTGCTGTTGAGTCAGTTTAGACTTAAAATGACCCAGAACAGGGTTTCCAAGGAAGAGCTTGAACTACAGACCTTGTGGTTCAAGGTGACCTTGCAGTCCAGTGCTTTATGCTACAGCGCCATGCACGAACTCCACAGTAATAACAAGAAAGGCAATATTATCCTCATTTTCAAAAGAGAAAAGTGAGACCCTAAAATAAAAGTGACTTGATCCAAGTGATATGATTATTAAAAGATAGTACACTGGTTAGAACATAGGTCTATCTTGAATCTCATTCTCTTTTTGCTAAAAAGTGAAAAACATTACAGATCCTTCATCTGTAAAGAGCAACTTAGTATTTACTTGCTTACTTATTTTGCAAGCAGCCAGTCAATCATCATCATATTGTTCAGCTGAATGGTTACA
Organism: Chrysochloris asiatica; assembly: GCF_000296735.1. Taxonomy (NCBI): domain Eukaryota; kingdom Metazoa; phylum Chordata; class Mammalia; order Afrosoricida; family Chrysochloridae; genus Chrysochloris; species Chrysochloris asiatica. Next base: position 3,102,064 of record NW_006408632.1, read on the forward strand.
GGATTGCCAAATGAACTTTATGAACTTTCTTATGAACTATTCAGGCCCGAAACCTCCCTCTCTAAGTCTAAGCTTCCTTAGACTTTTTAGATTTCTGAACTTGTCCCTTTATGCGTCTGGTTAATATAATTTTGCTATGCTTATACATCCACCCATAGAGTTTTTCATTTATTCGCCTTTCCTCTATCCTGCTTTCCTATTGTTCTCTTCCTTCCATTGCTCTTTTCCTGTTTCCTTTCTTCTTCTATTATTTCTTTTCTTTTTTCTCTAATGTTAGTCATATCCAGAAGTTCTCCAAACACATAGACACCAGGGGCCTACAACACCTGGTGGATGATTGTGGTCAGCACTGCCCCCTTAGCCAACTTGGCCAGAAGCAGCAACTGCTCCTGGTCCTGCCTTGTCACATTCACCTCCCCACTTATGGCTGCACAGATCTGCGGGCAGCTGGGCTATGTATGTCTGGAGCTTCAAGCAAAGAGGATGTGAAGCTGGAGCTCTCTGAATGTTCACAGAATGAGAAACCAAGGGGTAGGAGCTGAATTTTACCCATGGAGGCCTTCAATATTTCAGGTCAAGGGTTGAATTCTTTCTTCAGTTCTTTCACTTTGAGAAATGTTGAATGTGTTCTTCCTTTCTGGTTTTTGAACTCAAGGGTTTTGCACATTGCATTATTATATTTGCGGTCATGGTTGTGATGTGCCGTGGAGTTGGTTCTGACTCATAGCGACCCTATACAGGGTTTCCAAGCCTGAAAATCTTTATGGTAGCAGAAAGCCTCATCTTTCTCCTATGGAAGAACTGATAGTTTCGAACTGCTGACCTTGAGATTTGCAGCCTGATTTGTAACCACTACACTACCAGAGCTCCTTTTATTATTATACTAGAAAATTATAAATGTAGATCATCGCAAGCTACACAAGTCAGACTTGCCAATGTACTGAATATTAGCAATATTAGATATAATGTTAACAACAATATTGGAAATAAGATACAGGGACATTTACTTGGATGCTTTTAACTTTTTAAACAAAGTCCCATCACTCATCTGGAAAAAAAAAAAAATTGTTTTTTAACTTTAGGCAGGTGGAGAAGGCTTCTGCTGCTGAGACAGCAAGCTGAAGTGAAGAGGAAGTGATTCCGTTTGATATATTCCTTAACATACAAACTGTACAAATTATGTTTCTATCAACTCTAAGGGATATATCCCTCAAGTGTCACTAAGTAGTTGCCAAGCAGGCAAAGGTGAAGGCTGGGAGGTTTCAGAGCTAATGTTTTCCACCTCTTGGGGTCTGATTGTGTCCATCTCTCTAACTTGTACTCTGTGGATATCAGAGAAGACTGTGGATTCTATCAGAGTATTTCTGATCTTAGTAAGATTTTCTGTCATCCAATGTTCTAGTCTTTTTAGATCTTTTTCAGTGGTGTCCTTGTTGAGTGAGTAATGCCGGCTTTCTGAATATTCCTTATGGGATAAGCTGTCAATATCTCTGTTTATTATGGAAACCTTAGAATTGAGAAAAATAATCTGATTTAATGATGCTTTTGTATGTAGAATGAAGCTTCCTTAGACTTTTTAGATTTCTGAACTTGTCCCTTTATGCGTCTGGTTAATATAGTTTAGCTATGCTTGTACATCCACTCATAGAGTTTTTCATTTATTCTCCTTCTTTTCTCTACCCTGCCTTCCTATTGTTCCTATTGAAGGAGCTCCGGTAGCATAGCAGTTACGAATCTGGCTGTGAACCACAAGGTCAGCAGTTCAAAACTACCAGCTGTTCCATGAGAGAAAGATGAAGCTTTCTTCTCCTGTAAAGATTTACAGCCTTGGAAACACTATACAGGGTCGCTATGAGTTGGAACCAACTCCACAGCACATAACCACCAACCACCATACATCCACCCATAGATTTTTTCATGTATTTTCCTTCTTTCCTTTACCCTGCCTTCCCATTGTTCTTTTCCTTCTATTCCTCCTTTTCCTGTTTCCTATTTCCTTTCTCCTTCCATTACTTCTTTTCTTTTGTCTCATGCCTTTTTGCTCTTTGTTTTAAGTCCTTTCTTCCTCTCAGCAGTTACTGAGATGCCACTATGCAAACATCTTTGCCTATGAGGGACTCGTATTGACTTCTTTCTGTTCATTCTTAATTATAAAATAGAGATGTTGTTTTCCTTCATTGCTTTTTTTCTAATACCAGTTCTCTCTCTCTTGCTTTTTCCATGTGCTTACTGATCTATTCAAAGTGTGCCTGGTTGGGTTTATCCTGTCTCACATGGGTGGAAATGAGCAAGGAGCTTTGATTTTGCTCCAGAGGAATGAAAATAGATAAAAGTCGATTGGGAAAAACACTGAGGAATGGAGGAAGGGGTGTGGAATACAGTTCCGACGTTGCTGTTGTTGTTAAGTGCCATCAAGTTGATTACAACTCATAGCAACCCTGTATAGGGTTTCCAAGGAGCAGCTGGTGAGCTTGAAACATCGACCTTGCAGTTCAAACGACTTTTCAATCTGATGCAGTAGCCCACAGCGCCACACCAGGACCCAGTTCTGACATTGTTGGTAGCAGTTATGTGCCATGGAGTCGGCCTATACAGGGTTACTAAGACTGTAATT
>NW_006408632.1:3104899-3132121 GCF_000296735.1 Chrysochloris asiatica
AGATTACTAACAAGCATTACTGAATAATCAGATGAGGGACAGTTTGCTATGTCTACTAGGTGGCTAAAGTCTGATCCTCAGAGCCTATGGTTTGGATGGTCAACGACGCTTGGGCCCACAGGGTCTTTACCTCCTAACCGGGTCTGCACAGTATGCATCAGATTTCCCCTAAGAATGTAATTCTTTACAGGAGCAGAAAGCCTCATCTTTCTCCCATGGAACAGCTGGTAGTTTCGAACTGCTGACCTTGCGGTTCACAGCCCAATTAGTAACTACTACGCTACCATAGCTACCAGAGTTATGACATTAGAAAGTTAAAATTTGTACTTTTCAACCTATTGTGATCTGTGGTGGACTCTGCCCAGCCTCACAATTATTGCTATGTTCTAGCCCATTGTTGCTACCACTGTGACAATCAATCTAGCTAGGGGTCTTGTTTTCCTTCTACGCCCCCCACCCCCCCACTTTACCAAACATGATATCCTTCTCCAAGGACTGGTCACTCCGGACAATATGTCCAAAGTATGAGAGACAGAGTCTGGCTTCCAAAGAGCATTCTGGCTGTACTTCCTACAACAAATATCTATTTGTTCTTTTGGAAAAGTTATAATTTGCGATTATATGTGCTCACCATCATATCAGAGTTAGTGGGTTTGAACCATTGACCAGGAAGTTAACAGCCCACTATGTCACCAGCGTGCCTCAATCTGGAAGAAAGACTTCTTTTTTCCCCTTTTCTTGGGTCTGTGCATATATTTAGATCCAAGAGAAGATCATGCTTTCAGAACTGACATCCTACTGATGATGATGATGACACCTTTCTCTCAGTTCTGAGAGGGAATCAGAAGACTGTAAAGAGCAACAGAACCAGAAAGAAATGGACCATGTTCAGTCATTTCAAGAGACATCATATGATCAAGAGCCAATGGTACTGAAGGAAGACGTCCAAAGTGCACTGAAGGCATTGGCGAAAAACAAGGCTCTGAGAATTGATGGACTACTAATTGATATTTTTCAACAAATTGATGCAGTACTGGTTGCACTCATTTATCTAAGCCAAGAAATTTGGAAGACAGATACATGGCCAGCTGACTGGAAGAGTTTCATATGTGTGCCTATTTCAAAGAAAGGTGCCTCAGTGGAAAACAGAAATAATCAGATAATATCATTAATATTATATGCAAGTAAAATTTTGCTATGTATAATTTTAAAGTGTCCGCAACAGTACATTGACAGGGAGCTACCAGAGGTTCAAGTTGGATTCATATGAGAAGATGAAATGAAGGATATCATTGCTGATGTTAGATGGATCTTGACTGAAAGCAGAGAATACCAGAAAGGTGTTTACTTGTGCTTTACTGACTATGCAATGACTTTCTACTGTGTAGACCATGACAAGCTATGAACAATATTGTGGAGAATGAGTATTTTAGAATACTGTTTTGTGCTCATGAGGAACCTGTACATAGACTTAGAGGCAGTTGTTTGAACAGAACAAGGGGACACTCAATGGTTTAAAATCAGGAAAGTTGTGAGCCAGGGTTGTATTATTTCACCATATTTTTTGACCTATATGCTGAGCAAATAATCTGATAATCTGGATTATATGAAGAAGATTGTGGCATCAAGATTAGAGGAAGACTCATTAATAACCCCTTCGTGATTTCAAAAAACAGTCTCCATAAACTTCTGAGTTGACCCTGTACTTTGAATTTGGCTGATCCAATAGATCCTCATGAAAGCTACAATTTTGTTGGGAACTCTCTTTGAAGGCCCCTTATTGCGATTGCTGTTGTTATTGTTAAGTGCCGTCGAGTCAGTTCCAACTCATAGCAACCCTGAACAGGGTTTCTGAGGCTGTAAATCTTTACGGGAGCAAAAAGTCTCATCTTTCTCCCGCAGAGCTGCTGGTAGTTTCAAATTGCTGACCTTGTGGTTCGCAGCCTGATTCATAACCACTAAGCTACCAGAGCTCCTTTTATTGAGATTAAGACAAGCATATTACTGAGAAAACTTGTGTGCATCCATCCATTGATCAAAGAATCAGGTTTAAGCATGTTTTGCTTGAACGAAACCTGTACTTATATGAACGGGAACCCTAGTAACAATACTTTTTTACTTACCAATGTATTAATTACTATTTGTTTATAAATGTTACCATATTTGGAAAAGAAGTTCTTATGTTGGTTTGGAAAAAATTATTCAAATTCTTAAAATCTCAGTTATAATATTCACCTATAGTATTGTTGTGAAGATAAAATAATTCGTAGTTAATAGTAATTTCAGTTTACATAATACAATATATATACATTGTTGGTTTTGACCCATTTCTGAGGAGTAGCTGGTGGGTTTGAACAGCTGACCTTGCAGTTATCCGTCCAGTGCTTATCCTACAGTGCTATACGAGGACTAGCAGTTTCTTTAATTAAACTATGATTTGAAATTTGAGTCACAAAGCATTGTGCTAGTGAGAAATGCAACATTAGGCATGATTGAGGTTTGCAGAATTTAGTAGTGGGTAGGATTTTTGTATACATTTGAAGTTTGTACAGATGTGCTGATGGCAGTTTAGGAAATTCAAGAGAAGTCAGAGAAAGTACAAAAACTGTTAGGAAGGAAGGGCCAAGATAAGTTTGATGACTAGAAATTATTCTAGTATGTTTAGAATATCGACTGCACATGTTGTTGTTAGGTACCATCAAGTCGGAGCCAACTCATAGCGACCCTATGCACAACAGAATGAAACATTGCCCAGTCCTGGGCCAAACTCACAATTGTTGCCATGTTTGAGCCCATTGATGCTGCCTCTTTGCCAATCTATCTCACTGGGGAGCTTCCTCTTTTTCTTTCCTTTTTTTTTTTTTTTTGTATATTGCTGTTAGGTACTGTTAAGTCAGTTCCAATTCACACTGACCCTGTGCACAGCAGAATGAAACATTGCCCAGTCTGGCATTATTCTCAGATTTTTTTTAACCTATTGTTGCTACCACTGTCTCAGTCCATCTCCTTGGAGGAATTTTCCCTTTTCTCACTGACTCTCCATTTTTCCAAGCATGATGTCCTTCTCCAGGTAATGATCCCTCTTGACAACATGTTCAAGGTACAAGAGATGAAGTCTCAACACCCTCCATGCAAAGGAGTATTCTGGTTGTACTACCTCCAAGACAGATTTATTAGTTTCTGGCAGTCCAGGGCACTTTCAATATTCTCTGCCAAAACCATAATTTGACTGCGCAGAGGAAGAAATAAAAGAGACTGTAATATGGGAGCTAAATGAAATTCACTATTGTTACCAAGACTATGCTGGGCTAGGTGGAGATTGTCATGGTTCAGAAAATAATTCTCATCTTACATATGAGAGATCTGTTGGATTACTGTACAGTGCATCTTATGCATAACTACCACCTCTTTGTCAGTTTGATGTACTTTGTTGACTTGAGTGTTGCTGTGAGTCTGGAAATTATGCCACTAGTATTTTAAATACCAGCAGGGACACCTATGTGGACAGGTTTCAGATGAGCTTTCAGATGAATACAGACTAGGAAGAAGGAGAGATGGACTATTTCCAATTATTTAGTCACTGAAAACCTTATGAATAGCAGTGGAACACTGTCAGTGCCAGAATATTGAATACTGAAACATGATGAAGAGCACCAGATTATTGTCAGATATAGCACCAGAAGTTGGAAGTCACTCAAAATATGACTGGGGAAGGATACCCTGTGCAAAGTAGAGTTGACCTTAATGATGCAAATGGAGTAAAACCTTTGGGAGCTTCACAGACTGATGGGGCACAACTCAAATTGAAGAGAAACAGCTACAAACATCCATTAATAATCAGAACATGTAATGTACAAAGCTTCAATATAGGAAATTTGGAAACTGTTGAAAATTAAGTAGAACATATAAATATCCTAGGATATCCTAAAGATAAGATTGAAGGAATACACAAAGTCACTGTACCAAAAAGAAATGGTTGATGTTCACCCATTTCAAGAGGTAGCATATAATCAAGAGTCAATATTACTGAGGGAAGAAGTCCAAGGTGCACTGAAGGTATTAGCAAAGAACAAGGTGGAATACAAATTTAAATCTTTCAACAAACTCATGCAGAACTGGAGGTTCTCATTCATCTATGCCAAAAATTTGGAAGATAACTGGGTAGCCAACTGACTGAAAGAGATCCATATTTGTGCCCATACCAAAGAGAGGTGATCCAACGGAATGTAGAAATCATAGGACAATATCATTTATATCGTGTGCATGCAAAATTTTACTAGCGATAATTTCAAAATGACTGAAACTGTACATTGGCGGCAAAATTCCAGAGATTCAAACTGGATTCAGAAGAGGTAGTGGAATGAGGGATACCATTGTTAACATCAGTTAGAACTTTACTGAAAGTTGAGAATACCAGAAAGATGTTTACCTGTGCTTTATTGACTATGTAAAGCTTTAATTGTGTGGATCATGACAAGCTATGGACAATATTGCAGAGAATGAGTATTTCAGAACACTTAATTGTGCTTATGAAAAACCTGTACATATTTCAAAATGCAGCCTGGAACAACTAGAGGAACAAAAGATACTTCTTGAAAGACAGACCAGCAGGACAAATCCAAAAAACAAAAATGGCAGTCTGATTGGCTACTACAAGAACAAGCAAGACGTTTGCCGGACATCCATCAAGGCAAGCAATCAAGTCCCTTCAGGCCAAGCCCCCTCCATGACTGAAACTCAAAGGGAACATAAGAGCAAGGATGTAAGCTTCCTGGCAACTCTGTTGGTTTGCTGGTGAGTGGAAGGGGGAGAAAGGCAGCAATGAAGAAATGGGCTGAGTTCGACCATGTTCCATAAACTCCCCTTGAACTGAAGATGAGAGAGAGAAGAGGAAGGTGTGGTTGGTTCAAAGTGTGGTGAGACCTGGGGACTCCTGAGCAATGACATAGCTGTGGAGGGCTAGAGCTCATAGTGAAGCATCCAGCTGTTATGAAGTGAGAGGAGATGCACAAGAATGCCCAAACTTGTAGACAGTACCCATTCAACCTAGCTTTGATGGCTTGATGATCAGAACCAACTAGAGGAAGATAATTTTTTTTTTTTTTAATAAAGGAAACAGTGTCAATTGCTACAATTTGATAAAGTTGACCTATACTTATGGATGTCATAGCTCAAAATACCAAGTGAGAGGGAAGGAGTCTTCACATCACGTGTCAATCCTATCCCCTCTATATACAGTGTTGATAGGGATGGGCATTTTAGACATTGCCTACAGCACTCAAGAATTCAAATGATATATTGCATTAGCCAAATCTGCTGCACAAGACCTTTTTAAAGTGCTGTAGAGCAGAGATGTCAGCTTGAGGACTAAGGTGTACCTGACCCAAGCCATGATATTTTCAATAACCTCATATGTATGTGAAAGTTGGACACTAAATCAGGAAGACCATAGATGAATTGACGCATTTGAGTTACAGTGTTGGAGGAGACTATTGAAAGTGCCATGGGCTGTCAAAAGAACCAACAGATCCCTGTTGGAAGAAGTGCAGCCTGAGTGCTCCTTGGAGTCCAGGATGGCCAAACTTCGTCTCTCATACTTTGGGCATATTGTCAGGAGAGACCAGTCGCTGGAGGAGGATATCATGTTTGTTAAGGTGGAGGGTCAGAGAAAAAGTGAAAGAACCCCAACGAGATAGATTGGCCAAGTGGCAGCATCTATGGACTAAAGTGTGGCAACAATAGTGAGGTTGGCCCAGGATCGGGCAGTGTTTCATTCTACCGTGCATAAGGTCACTATGTGTCGGTACCAACTTGATGACACCTATCAACAACCACCTAAAACGGAGGGAAGGGAATCTAAAGGTGCAAAGTGACTAGTTTATAAGTTTTCAAGAGGGAGTTTAATTTCAGAGTGTGGGGGTGGGAAGGTAGAATCTCCATTGAATAGTTTTCATCTGGTCTAACCAGGTTTGGTGAAAAGAGATGGGGATAAGATTCTTATAAATCAATGGTAATTATTATCATGACAAATTGTTACTGCTATAACTGTAAAGGTAGAAGCTTTGTAACAAAAAAGGGGAGAGTAGTTAATCTTACATTCCAGAAACAGAGGGCTCTAGGACCATCAAGGGAGAAGATCACTAGCAGAATGTGGAATCCTATGCAGACAAACAGAGATGGAGGCAGAAATGAGGAAATGGAGAGATAGAGCAGCTGAGGACTCCAGACTCATGGAAAGAGAAAGGCTTTGTGCTGGTGGCCATGAGGCAGGCTTGCAGAATGTGACCTTTGGTTGTTTAAATTATTATATATTCCTGAATGTTTTTGTGTACATCATCAAAAATAAAAAGAAAAGAAACCAGAAGGAATAGAAGCAAATACAGTTGAATGATGATGCACAGGGGAGATTGTAATCATTGCAATGAAATGATGAGTGTAAAACCGACATTCTTCCATGTAAACTATCACTCAATTCACAATAAAAACTTTAAAATAAAAAAGTGAAAGACACACAAAGCTACAAAAAAAAAACAGAGTAAGAGAACACCGAATGTTTTAAAATTCAGAAAGGTATGGGCCAGGTTGTAGTCTTTCAAAATATGTTTTCAATCTATGTTGAGCACATAATCCAAGTAGTTGGATTATATAAAGAAAAATGTGGTATCCAGATTAAAGGAAGGCTAATTAACAACCTGCGGTATACAAATGTTACAACCTTGTTTGCTGAAATCAAAGAGGACTTAAAATATGTACTGATGAAGATCAAAGACCAAAGACTTTGATATGGTTTACATCTCAATGTAAAGAAAACAAAAATCCTCACCATTGGACCAATAAACCATATGCATCTAAATGGTGTAAAGATTGAAGTTGTCAAAGACTTAATTTTGCTCAGATCAATCATCAACACTCAAGGAAGCAGCAGTCAGGAAATCAAATGATGTATTTTGTAGGGCAAATGTGCTGTACAAGACCTCTTTAATGTGTTCAAGAGCAAAGTGTCAGTTTCAGGACTAACGTGTGCCTGACCCAAGTCATGGTATTTTCATATACATGTGAATGTTGCACAATGAATAAGGAAGACCATGGAAGAATTGATGCATTTTAGTTATTATATTGGAGGAAAATATTAAAGTACCATGGACTGCCAAAGAACAAACCAATCTGTATTGGAAAAAGTACAGCCAGAATGCTCCTTGGAAGCCAGGATGGCCAGACTTTTTCTCTCATACTTTGGATATATTATCAAGAGGGACCAGTCTCTGCAAAAGGATATCATGTTTGGTAAAGTGGTGGGTTGGAGAAAAGGAGGATCACACCCAACAAGACGGACTGGCATAGTGGCAGCAACAGTGGGTTCAAACATAGCAACCTTTTTGAGGTTGGTTCAGGGCCTGGCAGGATTTTGTTCTCTTGTGCTTAGGATCGCTCTGATTCAGTATTGACTTGATGGCACCTAACAACAACAACAGTTGAGTCAGATGAAATTTGTATGTTGCTATGATGCTTAACTCATGATGTTGCACAGTTGGAGCAGTACTGGACTGTGTACAAGGTCAGTTCAATCCCACCAGATGCTCCTTGGAAACCCTACACTGGGTAGCTATGAGTCAGAACTTACTCAACAGGACTTAAGAGCAATCACTTGATGATGCACAAGTTGCAAGGGATCTTTAAGACTAACACAAAGAAGGTAGAAGACCTGATGATCTACTGCCAATAATTAACCAACAAAACACATATGTATCACAATGGTCCTTCCACAACCTATCATGGGAATAGCACAAGAATACACAGAGTTTTGTTCCTTTTTGCATTGAATCACCATGAATCAAGGCCAAGTTTATGTCAGCTAACAACAACAACAATATGTAGGAACTAAAGAGAAAAATTCTAGTTCCTATACAATTAAATATTCTTGAGAAACCATTTTTTAGTTAAGAGGCAGTATGTTGTTGATAAGTGCCTTCGAGTTGGTTCCGACCCATAGCGACCCTGGATAGGGTTTCCGAGGAGTGACTGGTGAGCTTGAACCACCAACCTTACAGTTCAAATGTCTTTGCAGTCTGGCGCATTAACTCACAGCACCATAATTTTAATGAAACACAAATATAACTGAAACAAGGGTAGGCATGCTTGAGAGGGAACTACTTGCAGGGAGGGAACCCATTGGCACACATTATAGTGATATTGTTGTTGTTAAGTACCTTGGAGTCGCTTCTGATTCATAGTGACCCTGCACAGTTTTTCCAAGGCTGTAAATCTTTGCGAAAGCAGAAAGCCTCATCTTTCTCCCACAGAAGAGCTGGTAGTTTTGAATTGCTAACTCTGAGATTAGCAGCCCGATTTGTAACCACTATGCTACCAGAGCTCTTTGGTATAGGGATGTGATAAAGAAGGTCCAAGAGTAGAGAGGTGATGAAGAGAGCATGAAAAAAGCAGTTCTGAGGGGAACATAACATTGGGTCCTTGCTCCTGGATATGCACTCTCAATAAAAATACTTATTTCCAGGAAACATGTATTCCTCTTCTCCATCCTAGAAAATACCTTTGAAGTTACTGTGGAGAAAATAACTTTGAAGTTAAAGCAGTTCCTCTCCTACCTCTTCCATTTGATTATCTTTAGTCTGGTTCAGTAATTTGCTTTTTAAATATTGAATGCCACTATTAGAAGTCATTGACTTACAATCAGGATGTAATGGGTCACAGGAAAATCAGCTGAGCTTACAAGAAAAATAAAGATTTATTTGGAGCATACAAGTTATTCTTATGATAATTTTGTGCCCTTATAACTTAATAATCAGGAGTTAGAGAAATTTAAATAAATATAAATGGCATTTACATTTGTTACAGTTGAAGACAACTAAATAACATGATGGACTCTTATTTTAAGATCTAAAACAAATGGAATGTAAGTAAGAGAAATGAGTATGAATTATGTCCTGATGCTCCTAGTATTAAAATTGATATAAATCACAATAATACAAATATACTATGCCATCAGTTGTTGCCTATAGATTATTTGTATAACTAAAACTTTTTTAAAAAGTAAGACTTTCCTTCACATATACTGTACATAATAGTTTTCAAAGGAGCATTGGTGGTATTGTAGGATAAGCATTGCTCTGCTAACCACAAGATGATCAGTTGAAACTCACCAGCCACTCTTTGGAAGTAAGATGAAGTTTCCAGTTCCCATAGAGATTTACAGGAGTCCTGTTGTGGCACTATAGGATAAGCACTCAATCACAAGGTGGGTTTGAACCACAAACTCACCAGCTTCTCCTTGGAAACCCTATAGAGCATCACTATGACTCAGAACTGACTCAACAGCACTTAACAACATAGATTTACATCCTCGGGAACCCATCGTAAACAGGGTCACTGTGAGTCTGAATCCACTCATAATAGAGTTTAACAGTTTACAAAGCGTATCGTTGGGTTTTTCCTTCATTTCTGAGAACAATTCTGTCAGAAAGACAGCTTTATGTTCCTAAACAGGGACTCTGAAGAGGTTGAATGACTGTCACAACCCCTTGGATCCAGCTGGTAAATAGCAAATGGGATTTTACAGCTAAATTTTCTTGTTCTCTATGATGTTTGGAATCCTCTAGAAGCAATAGGTGTGATTTGGGCATGGATTTGATGTTGCACATACTATACCATATCACACTATTACAAAAACTATTGGAATACATGAAAAATCAAATCCAGACCAATTTTTCTGTTGTTGTTATTATTAGGTGCCATCGAATCAGTTCCAACTCCTACTGACTATATGCACAACAAAACCAATCATTGCCTGATTCTGTGCCATCCTTGCAATTGTTGTTACACTTACGACCATTGCTGCTGTGACTGTGCAAATCCATCTTGCTGGGACCCATCCTCTTTTTTCACTTACCCTCCACTTTACAAAGCCTGAGGTCTTCTCAAAGGATTGGTTCCTACTGATAATCTATCCAAAGTATCAAAGAGGAAGTGTCACCAGTCTGGATCCTAAGGAGCATGTGATTGTACATCTTCCAACCCAGACCTGTTTGTTCTTCTGGAAGTCCATGGTACCTCCAATATTCTTCTATAGCTCCACAGCTCCAATACATCAAGTCTTCTAAAGTCTTAATTATTGGTTGTCCAACTTTCACCTGCATTTGTTATATAAGACACCATAGCACACCTTAGTCAGGAAATGAGTATCTTTGTTCTTGAACACTTTAAATAGGTCTTATGACTAATTTGCCTAACACACAATACATTGATTGTTTGCTTTCTTGGCTGCTGCTCATATGAGTGTTGATTGTATAATCAAGCAAACTGAAGCCTTTGACAATGTCCATCTTTTCTCTATTTGTCTTGATGTTACTTATAGGTCCATTTGTGAGGTTTTTGTTTTCTTTATGTTGAGGTGCTATCCATATTGCATGCTGTAATCTTTGGTTTTTATCAGTTAGTATTTTAAGACCTATTTGCCTTTAGCAAGCAAGGTTGTATCATCTGCATATGGAAGGCTGTTAATAAGTCTTCTTCCAATCATGACTCTACATTCTTCTTCATATAATCCAGTTTCTCAGGTTATTTGCTCAGCACCCAGATTGAATTAAGTATGTTGAAAGGATGCAGTCATACTTAGCACACACGTTTCCTAAATTTAAATGATTCAGTCTTCTCTATTTCTGTTTGAATGACTGCCTGTCAGTCTATGTACCATTTCCTTATGAGCGCAATGAAGTGTTTGGGAATACTCAATCTCTGCAATGCTGCTTATAGCCTGTCAAGGTCCACATAGTCAGAAGTCTTTGTATAGTCAATAAAGCAAAGGAAAACATCTTTCTGGTATTCTCTTCTTTCAGCAAAGATCCATCTGACATCAGCCATGATATCACTTCTTACTCTTTGTCTTATAAGACTGGCTTGAACCTCTGGCAGTTCCATGTCAAGGTAGTGTTCCAGCTGTGTTAAATTATCTTTAACAAAACTTTACTTGCATGTGATATTATTGATATTGTCTGATTATGTCCACATTCCATTAGGTCACCTCTTTTTGGAAATAGCATAAATGTAGATCTCTTCCAATCGGTTGGCCTGGGTAGCTGTCTTCCAAATTTCTTGGCATAGATGAGTTAGTGCCTCCAGCGATGCATCTGTTTGTTGAAAAGACTTCAATTTGTAGTCCATCAATTTCCAGAGCCTTGTTCGTTGCCAGTGCCATCAGTATCTTTCTTCCTTCAGTACTATTGGCTCTTGCTCATATGGTATCATGAAATGGCTGAACATGGTCCATTTCTTTTTTGTTACTATGGCTCTGTATATTCCTTCCATCTTCTTTTTATGTGTTGAGCGTCACTCAATATTTTGCCCATAGAATCATTCAATATTTCAAGTCAAGGCTTGAATTCTCTTTAGTTTTTTTAGGTTGAGGGATGCTGAGCTTGTCCTTCCCTTTAGGTTGTCTAATTCCAGGCCTTTGCTATTTCTTTTTAATACTTGATTTTGTCTTCTTTTGCTTTTCTTTGAAATTTTCTATGCAACTCTTTTACTTCCTCATTTCTTCCATTTGCTTTAGCGTCTCTATACTTGAGACAAGTTTCAGTGTCTCTTCTGACATCCGTTTTAGTCATTTCCTTCTTTCTTGTCTTCTTAATGACCTTTTGCTTTCTTCCTGTATGATGTTCTGGATGTCATCCCACAATTTTTATGGCCTTCAGTCATTAGTGTCTAATGCATCAAATATGTTTTTGAGATGATCTCTAAATTCAGGTGGGATATATTTAAGGTCACAATTTGGTTCTCTTGGACTTACTTGTTTTTATTTTCTTTAGCTTCAGCCTGAACTTAAATATGAGCAATTGATGTTCTGTTCCAGAGTCTTCCCCTGGCCTTGTTTTGACTAATGATATGTAGCTTTTCTACCATCTCTTTCCACCATCTCTTTGTTGTTGTTGTTAAGTGTCATTTAGTTGGTTCTGTCCCATAGCAACCGTATGTAAGGTTTCCAAAGAGCAGCTTGTGGTTTGAACTGCCGACTTTGTGGTTTGCAGTCTAGCGCCAAATCAGGAATCCAACATTTCTTCACCACAGCTTATATGTAGTCAGTTTGATATCTGTGTATGCCATCTGGTGAGGTCCATGTGCATAGTCATCTATTATGTTTAAAAAGGTGTTTTCAATTAAGAAATCATTGATTTTTGCAAAATTCTATCATGATATCTCCAGCATCGTTTCTATCACCAAGGCCATATTTCTAACTACTGATCCTTTCTCTGTTTCTAACCTCTGCATTCCAGTCACCAATCATTATCAATATTTCTTGATTTCATATTTAAAGAATTTCAACTGAAGAAGTTAGTAGAATTCTTACATTTCATTATCAGTGGCTTTACTGGTTGTTGTGAAAATTAGAGTAATACTAATATTAACTGGTATATGGACAACTGGTATATATAAGGTATATGGACAAACAGCATTATACTTCAAGATAGATCTTGAAATGTTCTTTATGAGGATGAATGAAACACCATTCCTCTTCAATTTGTCATTCTAAACCATAATACGCTTGTCAGATTCAGAATGGCCCATACCAGTCCATTTCAGCTCACTTATTCCTAGGATATTAATATTTATGTGTTCTATTTCATTTGTGAGAACTCCCAATTTTCCTAGATTCAGACTTTGTACATTCCATGTTTCGATTAATGGATGTTTACAGCTGTTTCTCCTCATTTTGAGTTGTGTCCTATCAGTAACTGAAAGTCCCTATAGCTTACTCCATTATCATCATCACGGTGAACTCTACTTTATCCTCAAAAGTTCTGAGGGAGTTCTTCCTCAGTGGTATTTTTAGTGCCTTCCAACCTGAGGGGCTCATTTTCTGGCGCTGTATCTGACAATATTCTAGTGATATACATCATATTTCAGTAACTAATATTACAGTACTAGTCATAAGATTTTCAGTGGCTAAACATTGAGAAGTAGTCCTCCTCTCCTTCTTCCTAGTCTGTCTTAGTCTGGAAGCTCAGCAGAAACCTGTCCACCATGGGTGTACCTCACTGGTAATTAAAATACTGGTGGCATGGTTTCCAGCATCACAGCAACACACAAGCCACCAGAGTACAACAAACTGAAAGACTAGTATTGGTCTCTTATTGTAATAGTCAGTGCTACATTTAATGTGGTGTGTCAACTTGCCTGGGCTGGGATTTTTAGTGCCTCAGCAGTTGAAATGTAGCTATTTCCATAATGAGATCTAATAAACACAATCAACCGCATTATATGGTTTGATGTAATAAGATATGATCTGATATAATTATCCTGTGTTATAAATCTTCAGTTCTATGGTTTTAATAAGGTCAAATGCACTCCATGGAATTAAATTGTATTTTAAGTTAATTTCTTTTGCTATATAAAAAGGAGAGATAAGTAAACTGAGTGTAGTGGACCTACTGCCATCAAGATAGACGAGCTTGGAGTGAAATGTATTCTTTGGAGCTGGGATCCCTGCATTGTGAAACTTCTAGATTCAGAGGAAGTTGGATGAGAAGACATGTGGGGAACTTCAAAGAATGCTGGGCCTACTGATCCTGAAAGGAAACAAGGATCTTTCTCCAGAGCCAGAGCTCTGAATTCAGACTTCTAGTCTCATAAACTGAGAGAATAAAATGTTGTTTGTTAAAGCAATCGCTTTGTGGTGTTTCTGTTACAGCAGTACTAGATAGCCAAGACAGGATAAGCTAAATCTTGATAATTAACAACAACACAGTTTTATTTTTTTGAATCACATTTGTCCATTAAGTGCTGGCTGTTGTTGTTGTTAAGTGCCATCGAGTTCGTTGGGCACTTTAATGCTTCCTCAATCCAGAACAAGAAAACAGGACAATCACATGTGTAATATGGAAGAGCACCATACTAGAGAGAAAGAATAAGGCAAAACCCAAACAGCTTTGACAGTTTCTGCCATGATGGCACCCAATACATTCACACAATCTCATCTAGTCACAAGTCAGCAAAGACCTATAGTTTTTCCATGTGTTCCAAAATTCAGAGCTGGGATGTTTTTTGAAAACATTGAAAAATTCATAAAATTTCATAAAGCCTTAACTTAAAGTATTGTTTTAATGAGAGCTATAAGTAAGCTTGCTTTTTGTTGACTTAAGCTTATTTTATTTTTAAATGAGTATAATTTCTTGGTGACTTAGTGCAGGATTTCTGAACGAGAGAGCCGTGGAAGACTATTTCTTTGAGATGTGCTGCATCTGAAGGTGGTAAAATTTTAAAACTGTACATATTGTAAAGTCACAATGCACATTAGCATTCAAAGTCTGATAAATTCTCATGAAATCTCAATCTCATTTGAACACTTTTTGCATGTGTACAAGGTAACTTGTTTTATCCTCAGGCTATGATACTCCTTGGGAAATTTTACCTAGAGTTTTCTTTAATGTCTCCCTTTTCTTCAGTCCTCAGATTAAATTTGGTAGGAACTGTACTCAGAGTTATATTTTCCTGCATTTTAGGCACCAAAGATTTTGAAAATCCTATAATAATTGTTACATAAGCTTTCTGCCATAGTTTGTGACTTAACTGAACCTCAGATTCTTGTTCAGTAAAATGGATTTAGTAGTTACTGTGGATTAAAGAAACAATATTATACAGTACCTTGTCCAGTAACAGTAAGCTTTGAATTTCCTTATTGCTCTTTCTTTGTCATTTATATATTGGGAACATCAAAATTGAAAATAGCTTGGCATTAGTTTTTCTTGTTCATTTAGAATTAACATTCCATTGTGCTTTTTTATAGTAATAGAGTGAACTACACACACTTCAATTTGCTAATTTCTTATAGGGAACATTAGGAGGAGAGATTCCGGCATGAAAATGTGTCAAAGTGACTAAAAGACAAAGGATTTTTCTCAGTGAGGCTAACTGTGCTTTCCATAATGAAGACACATTTCCAAATCATACTTTGAGCAATTCCCCAGAGTAGGCAATCCAAAACCTCCCTAACATCCTATTTAAGTTTTCTCCATTCTTGAGAATCATCCATGGTAACAAGAAGAGAGACTGTTCGTCAGAATAAGGATTGCTTGTTAAACTTTATTTTAAGTGGTTTTGCCTGTCGGGCATGCATAAGGGTAAGTCAAAAAGTATTGCTAAAGAAAAAGACAAACAACCCAATTAAAAATGGGCAGAGGACATGAACAAACACTAAGGAAGACACTGCGGCCTACAAACATTTGAAGAAATGTTCACTGTCATTAGCCATTGTTGTTGTTGCTATTGTTAAGTGTAGTCCTGTTGCTTCTGACTCATAGCAACCATGTATAGAGTTTCCGAGGCTGTACATATCTGTGTTAGCAGAAAGCCTGATATTTCTTCTGAAGAGTGGTTGGTGGCTCAAACCACTTGTTTTCTTGTTGTCCGTCCATAGTTCATCCTACAAAGCCACCACAATCCCTCGTTAGCCATTTGTTCTTGTTAACTTAGGTGGAGTCAGTTCTGACTAATAGAAATCCTGTATAGGGTTTCTGAGAGGTGGCTGGTGAGTTTGAACTGATGACCTAGTGGTTCAAACTGACATTTTCATCCAGTGTTTATCCTACAGCACCATACTAGGACTTCTCATTAGCCATTGTTGTTAAGAGCTGTCAAGTTGGTTCCAACTTATAGGGACCTGGTATAGGGTTTCTGAGGAGCAGCTGGTGAGCTTGAACTTCAAACTGACTCTACTTTCCATTGTATTAAACCACAGTGCCATACCAGGACTCCTCATTAGCAGTTAGAGAATGGGAATCAAAACAACAATAATATATTACCTCACTCCAGTATTGATATCAAAGTTAAAAAAACAAAACAACAAATACTGGTGAGGGTGTGGAGAGGCTGGGACCCTCCTACATTCCTGGTAGGACTGTACAATGGCTCAACCACTATGTAAATGATGTGGTACTTGCTCAGAAAGTTGGAAATAGAAATACCTCATGACCCAGCAATTTATCCATTTGGTATATATCAACAAGAAATAAATGCCAGCATATTAGTAGATATATGCACATGCATAGCCATTGCAACATTATTCACAATATCAAATAGATGTTGTTGTTAAGTGCTGTCGAGTCAGTTCCAACCCACAGCAACCCTGAACAGAGATTCTGAGGCTGTAAATCTTTATTGGAGCAGAAAGCCTGATCTTTCTCCCGCTGAGCTACTGGTAGTTTTGAACTGCTGACCTTGTGGTTCAAAGCCCAACTGATTTGCAACCACTATGCTACCAGAGCTCCTTAGCAAATAGATAGAGACAACCTAAATGCCCATCAATGGAAGAATGAATAAACAAAATTTGGTACATATACATAAAGAAATACTATACAAAGGTGAATAATAACCACGAGTCTGTGGAATGCCTCATGACATGGATTAACCTGGAGGATATTATGCAGAGTAAAATTAGCCACTCACAAAATGAAAAACATTGCATAAAACCTGTATTCTAAAAATCCAAGAAATTATTTTGATATTTACCAGGAATGAGAGGGTAGGTATTATTTCTTTTATTCATTGGCTAGGGAGTAGACTACACTAAGTTGGGTGTCAGGAAGGGCAATATACAAGTAGAGGGAGGTTGGCAGAAGAAATAAGAAGACAGATGAAGACACAGGGAAGTATATAAAGGCTAAAGGGGTTAGAGGTGAACAGTGTTATATACACAACCTTGGAACAACAGTATTTTGCAGCTAGATAAATGAACAGATGCACAGGCTGAATGGGTATGGAAGAAAGAGTGGAAGTATACCCATAAATGTATAACGGTTTGAAAGAGGATATTTTTATATGGGTATTTACCTTTGATGCAAACATAGCTATGAATGTGCTGGAGAATACAGACAGCAAAGCAATGCAAACGTCTTAGATATTCTCAAACATCTTAAGGCAATGAGTTATTGGACCTGGGGGCTCAGGTCCGTAGTCTTAGGGGACACCATGGTCAATTGTCCTAACAGTTCACAAAGACAACATTCCACATCCTACTTTGATGAGTAGCATCTGGATGTTAAAAGCTCATAAGTGGCCATCTAAGGTACAACTACTAGTCTCTCCATGTGCAAAAGAAAGAAGAGTAATGAGAACTGAAGATGCTTGGGATCAATTAGTCCAATGTACTAATGGAATGTGTTAACATCTGTATCCAAGACTCAAAGAACAGAAAAATTAGCTGGTGCCTGATTATCAGTAACAACTGTGCTGAAAGGCATCACATTAGAAGGTCCTGGAGTGAGTGGGAGAAAATGTGGAACAAAACTCAAAATTATGAAAAAAGATACCAGGATTACTGGTCAAAAACAGACTGGAGGAATTCAAGATTATGGCTGTCACTCACCCGTCAGATATGGAAAGGAACTCACCCTCATAGCCTAATTTTCAACATATCAGAGTATAGGTATATGTTGTTGTTGTTATGTGATGTCAAGTTGGTTCTGATTCATAATGACCGTACAAAATCAAAAAGGCAATTTTTACTTAAGGACAAAATTGAAATGGGATGGGAAGGTGGGTAGAATGGAAATGGGAACCGTAGGGAGGAAGCGAGATAACTGTTAGTGCTTGGAAGGAATTGCAATCACTGAGATGAAACAAAGTATATGATTTATTGAATGTGAAACTGATCAACTTGTCTGTAAGCTTTCTCTCAATTGGCAATACAAAGTAAATAATAATAATAATAATAATAAATGCATTGCTACTAGGGTCCTGATGTTCATACTTTCAAGGAGTTATTCCAAATAAAACTTTTTTTTTTTTTTTAAGTTTTTATTGTGAACTGAGTGATAGAAAATCAGTTTTACACTCATCGTTTCATTGCAATGATTGCAGTCTCCTCCGTGAATCATCATTCAACAGTATTTGCATCTATTCCCACTGTTATTGGGGGGGAGGGGGGGGGAAGGACGTACACAGAAACACTCATGAATATACAATAATTTAAAGGAGCTCTGGTAGCGCAGTGGTTACAAATCATGCTGTGAATCACAAGGTCAGCAGTTCAAAACTACCTGTTGCTCCATGGGAGAAAGATGAGGTTTTCTGCTTCTGTAAAGATTTACAGCGTCAGAAACCCTGTTCAGGGTCACTGTGGGTCAGAGCCTACTTGACGGCACTTAACAACAACAACAAAACAACCAAAGGGCACATTCTGCAAGCCTGCCTCCTGGCTGCCAACACATAGTCTTTCTCTTTCCATGAGTCTAGAGTCCTCAGCTGCTCTCTCTCTCCATGTCCTCATCTCTGCCTCCATCTCTGGTGTTGTTGCTTCTCTGGATAGGGTCCCACATTCCTCTCAAGTTCTTCTTCCTTGATAGTCGTAAGGTCCTCTGTTTCTTGACTGTAAGATGAACTACTTCCCCCTTTTCCAAACAAAACTTTTTAACACATGTTTTTGCAGTCAATTGATGACTACAGACAAGTGTTTCAGTAATATACTTTTCTTAGTCTTGTTTTGTTGATGTTTGAAGTGCAATTCAGTCAGTTCCAATTATAGTGAATCTGTATAGGGTTTCTGAGGAGTGGCTGGTGACTTTTAACCACTGAATTTGTGGTTAGCAGTCCAGTGTTTATCCTATAGCACCACACCAGGATTCCACGTAGTGTTGTCCTTGTTCAGCGTCACTGAGTCAGTTCTGACTCATAATGATCCTGTATAGGGTTTCCGAGTAGGGGCAGGAAATTTGAAATGCCAACCTCGTGGTTCAAACCAACTTTACGGTTCAATGGTTTTTCTTTGTTGTTAAGTGCCGTCGAGTCATTTCTGACCCATAGCAACCCTGTTTAGGGTTTCCTAGGAGCAGCTGGTGAGCTTGAACTTCCAACCTTGCAGTTCAAAGTGATTTTGCAGCCCAGCACATTAACCCACACTATCACACCAAAACGGTCCAATAAAAACAGTGATTTCATAGGGGATCTGCTGGGCCAGTTAAATTCAAGGTAGAGAGGTCAGCTCTAAATGTTATAGCGAGTGCTTTTTTGGATCCCAGACTGGTAATCTTGATAGATTTTCTTTAAGAAAAGTGAAATGTGCATTGGTGAAGAAAGGCCAAGAAAGTTGCACCAAGGAACTATGCCACACCCACCATGACCACCAATCAGGAAAATGCAACTGTTCATTCTTTGAGGGAGGCAAGGACTGCCCTATGAGAATTTCATGGAAAAAACTTACCCCGTTCACTCTAGAGCCATAATCTTGCCCTTTCAACATTCTTTTAATTTTTTTTTCCTTAAAGCTCAAAGAATATTAAAAAAAAAAAAAAAATTGAATCCCTCAAGGATGCCAAAATTGCCATTTTAACGTTATGTAAATAAAAAAGCAGAATTATTTGGGGAAGGGTTAGAGAGATGGAAACATTCAGAAATGTTTAGAATCAGATGGAGGATATGTTGAGAAGCAATAACTTTACATTTTGATATTTTTCTTAAAAAAGTATTTCAATGAATGGATACAACTCTGGAAGTGTTTACATGTGTATGCCAAGAAATTTGGGAAACAGGTACCTGCCCAATCAATTGAAAGAGATACATATTTGTGCCCATCTCAAACATACAGAACATGGGAATTATTGAGCAACATTATTGTTAGCACACCGAGGTAAATTTTGTCTGAAGAGCATTTAAATGTGTTTGCAGCAGTACACATCCACAGGGAACTGGAAGAAATTTCAACTTTATTAAGAACAAGACATGGAACAAAGAATATTATTCCTATTATCAAACAGATTTTGGTTGGAAACAGAGAATACCAGAAAGATGTTTAGCTATGTTTTGCTTGACTATGAAAAAGCATTCAACTGTGAGTATTTTAACAAATTATGTATACTATTGTGAAGAATGGGAATTCCAGAGCTTAAGTGTTCTCATAAGGAACCTGTACGTAGACCAAGAGACTATCAATCAAACAGAACAAGGAGAAGTTGCTTGGTTTAAAATCAGGAGTACTAGTGTGGTGGTGTTATATAAGCACTGGACTACAATGTCGGCAGTTCAAATCTATCAGTTACTCCTTGGAAACGCTACATAGGGTCACTATGAGTCAGAATTGACTCAATGACACTTAACAACAAATCAGGAAATGTGTGTGTCAGGATTGTATCTTTTCACCATAATTATTTAATCTATATATTGCGCAAATAGTCTGAGAAGTTGAATTAAATGAAGAATGTGGAGGTAGAATTAGAAGAAGACTCATTAATAATCTGAGAAAGCAAGATGACACAACTTTACTTATTGAAAGTGAAGGGAACTTCAAGTATTTACTCATGAAGATCAAAGACCACAGCCTTCCATACCCATTACACCTACACTCAAAGAAAATAATCCTCACAACTGGACCAATAATTAAAATTGTGTAAAATGGAGAAAATATTGAAGATGTCAAGGATTTTATTTCACTCTGCTCAACAATCAGTGCCCATGGAAGCAACAGTCAAGAAAAATTAAAGGATGTATTGCATTGGGCAAATCTACTGCAAAAGAGCTATTTATAATGTTGAAAAGCATTGAGGACTAAGGTTCACTTCCCCTATGCCATGGTATTTTCAATTACCTTATAGGCATAGAGAAAGTGGAAAATTAATAAGGAGAAATAGAAGAAGTATTGATGCCTTTGAATTATGGTGTTAGTGTGGAATATTGAATATATCGCAGATTGCCAGAAGAAGTAGGGCCAGAATGCTTCTTAGCAGTGACAGTGAGATTTATTTCTGTTTTTTTTGACATATTTTCAGGAGTGACCAGTTTTTGGAGAAGGACATGCTGCTTGGTAAAGTAGTAGTAGTGATTGTTGTTAGGTGTCATCAGGTCATGACTCATAGTGACCATATTTACAATACAGCAGTACACTGCCCAGTCCTTCACCATCCTCACAATTGTTGTAATGTTTGAGTACATTGTTGCTGCCACCATGTCAATCCATCTCATTGGGGATCTTCCTGTTTTGGCTGACCCTCCACTTCACCAGGCATGATGTTCTTCTCTTGGAACTGGTCCAGCATCCAGTGTACCTGTTCTGCAAGGCTCGTTCTTCCAGCCATTAACTGTTGTTGTTGTTGTTAAGCGTCGTCGAGTCAGTTCCGACCCATAGTGACCCTGTACAGGGTTTCCGAGGGTGTAAATCTTTACGGGAGTAGAAAGCCTCATCGTTCTCCCATGGAGCGGCTGGTAGTTTCGAACCGCTGAACTTAAGGTTCGTAGCCCTATTCGTAACCACTACGCTACCAGAGCTCCTTAAGTATCTCCTAAAAACAAGTGTGAAGAGGCTGCCTGCTGCTCCTATGGACCTGGGGAAAGAGGAAAGCATCCCAAGATCTTTCTGCTTTGGCTCCAAAAATCATTTCCCATCCTGGATCTGCAGAGAAAGCTTTACCTAAGCTGCTGCCTCAGCCTCCTCTCTACACTGCTGACACCTGAGCATCAAGCCCAGCTGTGCTGCAGTAGCCATCATTGGTAATATCTTCCAGACCTCTGGGCTGGGTGGCAAGGACTGTTTGCTGGTCTGTTCTCCTAGGATGAGGGAGGTGAGTGGATCAAATTCTGTAGCCCTTTCTCCTTCTCTCCCAAGGAGAGATTCCCATTTCTCCTCAGCCCTTGTCCCTTGCTGCATTTCAGTGGACCACAGTGTGATGAAATGAGAGTTTGAGGGGGATGTTGTTTGGTGAGTAGGCATGCAATATTGTGAAAATCCTTCCATCTTCTGTCCCTCATTGGGATAATGGGTTGGGTTTTGAATGTACTGGGATTTGAATGTGTATCTCGGTGAGATATATTGACAGTTGCTGCCACAGTGGGTTCAAACATAGTAATAATTGTGAGAAAGGCATAGAATTAGACATTATTTTATTCTCTTGTACATGGGGTAGTTATGAGTCTGAACTGACTTGATGGCACCTACCAACATCAAGGACAACACAGAGTTAGGTTTGTGGGGAATGGAACCAATGATTTATCTTTGGAACTATCTTTGTCTGCTTCTCTGTGGCTCAGAAGGTGCTAGTTCTTTTTTTTTTACTTGACTTTAAAAAATGTTTTTCTTAAGTTATTCTCATCAGTAGGTTACTGTTTTTTTTCCTCTGGCTATGGTTTCCCCTAAAAGCAGGCATCTTCATCAGTTCTACTGGGCACCTAATAATTTTCTATTGCTAATTTTAGGCCTATCACCTGGAGCTGAAGGTTCACAGAACCAACCACAGAGTGGATATTAATTTCATTCAAAAATAGTGAGGAAGATCAAAATTGAATAGCTGCAAACACACGCAAAATAGGAATAGGCTTTAATATTAGTATAGAAGGAACAAACAGAAATTTACCATTTGACTTTGTGATTGACAAAGTATTGCAGTCAATCATTATTTCATATTATTTTCCATTCATCATATGTTTGCTAAGGTTTCCATGTACTCTTTTATGTATAATCTCAGTGTAATCTCAAGGTGTTATTTATTGTTGCTGCTGTTTGTGCGTATGTTTAATTTTTATATAAAGGTCACATTAAAGATATAGAAAGACCTCAATTTCAATTTTGGCTCTATTTTTTTCTCTCTCTCTCTGAAGTTAGTAAGCACAGTTTTCTTGGTGTATCTATCTATAAAATGTAGAAAAGAAAATATTGCATCACAGCTTTCTTATTGAATTAAGCAAGATGTTATACTTAAAATCACCCAGCAAGCACTAGTGTGCATATAACACTTGTTAATTCTCTGTACTTGTTGATCTTTCATGCTACTGAATTCCAAAAAGTATGCAGATAAGATGATGTGATCCCTGTCTTTGAGGAACTGACTAAAAATGATGGACTAACAAAATACCAAAAATCTTTTAAATACACTAGACCAGAGGACTATGAAAAGAATAGCAACACAACTAAGTGGCCAGAGATTGGATGCAGACTACCCTATATAACCTTCAGCTGAGGAAAATTCTGGAAGACAGGCAATTGAGGTTGATCAGGTTGTTAGGATTTTCAGCTGTAAAGGGACTAGAGATCTTCTCTTATTATTGAAAGCAGAGCCTGGGAGAAGCAGCAGTCTGTTCACTCATATGTTGCTCAGAATAAATATTCCTGGATTTCAGTGCCTCTTTTAATAAGGAAACTTAAAAAGAAGATCAGGGAGGCAGCTGCACTCAAATACTGCAGCTTCTCTTGAGAACACAAATGATATTCTCCATATCTTTCCTCTAGTACCTGTCTTCCCTTCAACCTCAGATAGTACCTCTGCTGTTCTCAAATTCATACCCAGTAGTAGAACCTAAAATGTCATTCCTGGGGGGTATGAGACTCTGGTCATCAAGACCTTCAGATTGTAGTTGCTATTCTTGTCTGTAACATCAAATCAGACCTCATGTTATGTCACAGTAGCGCAGTGCTCCATAGAGCTTTCAATGATTTTTTTTTGAAAGCAGATAGACAGGCTTTGTTTCCCAAGACTCCTCTGGTTGGACTCAAGCTGCAAATCTTTTTGTTAGCAGTCAAGCACACTGAATAATTGTACCACCCAGGGACTCCTAAATAGGTTTTAGAGTCCTAAGTGTACCATGTAAGTACCAAATATATTCCTCCCTCCACACCACTGCATAAACAGTTTTACCTTCTCCAGGTGATCAGGACTAATGATCTCTGCCAAGATAATTATTCATCAGAATGTGGATACTGAAGACCTGTGTAGCAGCCATAACTTAAAATTCACTGGCGCACTTGCTCTAAACAAGCATCAAATGGATTTGCAGAAAAGGGAAGCCCAGATTCTGCAAGTTGACAACTGTTGTCTCTACTCCTTGGTTCCCAGCCCATGTATTCTACCTATTGGGAACACAGCGCCGTGTGGTTACTATTTAGAATATGTACTGATTCTTGGATGATGGTACCCTGTTTTCTCAGGGTTTGCTCTTTGGCCTTGCATCTCTTATATGCCATTAACCAGTCATTCTGGTGATCTGTTAGGACAGCAGCTCTTGGTTGGAGGTTTGTCAATAGTATCAGCACATCTCATGGTGATGCAACCATTGCTGCACCTTCACGGCCGCCATTTGTTCATACGTGATTCTCTATTGGAGTCTGGTTCAGTGGGTCAGATACTTTGTAAACCTTTTGATAAGGGTGGTGGTTGAAGACCTGTAGGATGAAAAAGCAAGCTCCGATTTAGAATATGTATCTATTTCAGCCAGATGAATCACTGCCTTGTTTCACAGTAGAAGTGCTCCAGTGTGGTTAAATTGCTCTCATAGGACTAGCTGGTTTCTGGGAGGATTGATGCTGTATCAGGGACTAACTGCTCCATCCTATTCACACTGTGATACCACATGGTATCTTGTCTCAGCTCACAAACATCTCTTTTGTCCTCTAGCTGTTTAGCTTTTGTGCCAAGCATGAGTCAAACAATTCTGGAAATTGTTGTTGTTGTTAAGTGCCATCGAGTCAATTCTGACCCATAGTGGCCCTATATAGGGCTTCCAAGGGGCAGCTGGTGAGCCTGAAACATCGACCTTGCAGTTCAAATGACTTTGTAGTCTGATGCATTAGCCCACAGTGCCACACCAGGGTCCTTAGGTGTAGTGTAAGGTCATTGCTTTATCTTTTTAAAATGTGGGAAAATAAGTCACAAATATCCAAATGGACAGATGAGCTATCCTCTTTTCCATCCCCAGTTTAGGAAAAATGTTTTCTTGCTGGCTTTTGCCTGAAACTCCTCTTCTTTAACCCCTCTTCTTTTGTACCCTCTCTTTGAGACAGCCAGCCTAACCCCTCAATGAGTTAAAGAACCAGAGGCAAGGAAATAGTAAGGACCTGGCTGCATTCTTAGAGAAGAGGAGGGGAAAATACAGCAAATAAAATGCTAATTAATTAATGAAAATTGATGCATCAGAAACTGTTTTGTCACTTTTAACTTCAGCTGAAGTGTTTCAATGGAATGAGGATATCATTGGACAATATCAATGATATTGTCATGGTGATGTAACCATTGCTTCAAAAACAGTTAAGTTTTACTTAAGATAATGCAAAAACATGTAGTCGCATACATTGACAGAGAACTTCCAGAGGTTGAAGCTGGATTTAGAAGAGGCCATGGAATGAGGGATATCATTGCTGATATCAGCTGGATCTTGGCTGAAAGCCGAGAATACCAGAAAGATGTTCACCTGTGCTTTATTGACTATGCAAAGGTTTTCAGTTGTGTGGATAATGACAAGCTATGGATAACGTTGTGAAGTATGAGTATTCTGGAACAGTTAATTGTCCTTATGAGGAATCTGCACATGGACCAAGAGGCAGTTGTTTGAACAGAACAAGGGAACACCAAATAGTTTAAAATTAGGAGAGGTGTACACAACGGTTGTATTCTTTCACCAAATATTATTTCACCAAATATTATTCAGTCTGTATGCTGAGCAAATAATCTGAGAAGATGGATTATATGAAGAAAAACATAGCATCAGGATAGGAGGAAGACTCATTAACAACCTGCAATATGCAGATGCTACAATCTTGCTTGTTGAAAATGAAGAGGACTTAAAATACTTACTGATGATCAAAAAGCGCAGCCTTCAGTATGGAGTACATCTCAAAGTAAAGAAAGCAAAAATCCTCACCACTGGACCAATACACAACATTATTATCAATGCAGAAAAGATTGAAGTTGTCAAAGACTTCATTTTGCTCACATCAACCATCAACACTCATGGAAGCAGAAGTCAGGAATGTATTATTACAGTGGGCAAATCTGCATAAGATCTCTTTAATGTGTTCAAGAGCAGAGATTTCAGTTTGAGGACTAAGGTGCACCTGACCCAAGCCATAGTATTTTCAATAACCTCATATCCATGGGAAAGTTGGACAGTAAATAAGACCGTAGATTTGATGCATTTGCTTTATGGTGTTGGAGGAGAATCTTGAAAGTATGATAGACTGCCAAAAAAACAAATAGACCTGTGCTGAAAGAAATACAGTCTGAGTGATCCTTGGAAGCCAGGATGGCTAGATTTTGTCTCTCACTCTTCAGGCATATTGTTAGGAGGGATTAGCTACTAGAGAAGGGTATCATGTTAGGTAAATGGAGGATTGAAGAAAAAGACGAAGACGCCCTGCAGGATGAATTGGCACAGTGGCAGCAGCAAGAACTCAGGTGTAGCAATGATTGTGATGTTAGCCCTGAACTGGGCATTGTTTCGTTCTGTTGTGCATAGGGTCACTATGAAAAAATACTGACTCCATGACACCTAACAACAATAGCAACAACATGTGGTCCAGAAGTATGAGTTCAGCAGACACAGGAAATGGAGGACCTGGCATAGTATATTGAAGTATTAGACATGATAGTTATGTACCAGCATAATTAGAATGAATGAATTTTGGATACCAAAAATCCCTGAGTGTTACCTAATTCAACTGTTTACTTTTGCCAAAGAGTAATCTAAGGCTCAGAGCTAAAACTAGAGTTCTAGGTCATTTGATTATCAGCCCAATCTCCCTTTATATCTCTATTTCCTGCATTGCATGACTTACTTTTCTTGTCCAAAACCTGGCAAAGAAAGATGTGCTGAGTTGTTGGCAGGTTGACTATGAAATTCACACTGCAACCAATTTGTTTGAATATTTTTCCTGCATGTAAGCTACCATCAGACCACAAGGAACTTTTGAGATCTGATCTGCAGTCATAAATCAAGCTAGAAATATTGAACAAAGGCAGTTTGTGTAGTGAAAATGAATATATCAGTGGTGCTATGTCCTGACAAAAGACTGCTTTCTTCCCTTTACCTACGGAAGCTGAAGGCGACTGCAAAATACAAGGTGACCTTTTGAAGCCAGGGAAGCTGGCTCCCACAAGCTTAATAACAATGTTTAATTTCTTTATCATCAGACTGTTTTGTTTTGTTTTTTTTAAGTGCAATTTAGACATAAAGAGACCCAGTAAGTGGTTACAGGGTGTTCTCTGTTTGTGTCCTTATTGTTGTTGTT
The DNA here is from genome assembly GCF_000296735.1 of Chrysochloris asiatica. Lineage (NCBI taxonomy): Eukaryota > Metazoa > Chordata > Mammalia > Afrosoricida > Chrysochloridae > Chrysochloris > Chrysochloris asiatica. The sequence goes on from NW_006408632.1 coordinate 3,131,886, forward strand.
GTTATGTGCCATCAAGTAGGTACCGACCCATAGCAACCTTATGCACAGCAGAACAAAACACTGCCTGATCCTGGGCCAACCTCACTACTGTTACCATGCTTGAGTCCATCAATGCTATCACTTGGCCAATCCATCGCGTTGGGGGTCTTCCTCTTTTTCTCTGACCCTCCACCTTACCAAACATGATATCCTTCTCCAGTGACTGGTCCCTCCTGACAATATGTCCAAAGTATGAG
>NW_006408632.1:3132501-3134093 GCF_000296735.1 Chrysochloris asiatica
CATTTGATCCAAGAAGAATGAAGTCCTTGACAACGTCAATCTTTTCTCCATTGATAAGAATATTGTTTATTGGTCCAGTGGTGAGGATTTTTGTTTTCTTGACATTGAGACACAATCCACACCAAAGGCTGTGCTCCTTGATCTTCATCAGTAAATGTTTTAAGTTCTCTTCACTTTGTGCAAGCAAGGTTGTATCATCTGCATATTGCAGATTGTTAATGAGTCTTCCTCCTATCCTGATGCCAAGTTTTTCTTCATAGAACCCAGCTTCTCATATTATTTGCTCACCATATAGGTTTAATAAGTACGATGAAAGAAGACAGCCTTGTCACACACCTTTCTTAATTTTAAACCATTCAGTGTTCCCACATTCTATTCGAACAACTGCCTGTTGATCCAGGTACAGATTCCTCATGAGCAAAATTTAGTGTTCCGGAATACTCAGACTTCGCAATGTTGTCCATAGTTTGTCATGATCCACACAATCGAAAGCCTTTGTGTAGTCAATAAAGCACAGGTAAACATCTTTCTGATATTCTCTGCTTTAAGCCAAGATCCATTGGACATCAGCAATGATAGCTCTTGTTCCACAGCCTCTTCTGAATCCAGCTTGAACCTCTGGAAGTTCTCTGTCAATGTATGTTTGTAGACGTTTCTGTATTAACTTTAGTAAAACTTTATACTTGCATGGGATATCAAATAGATTGTCCAATGATTTCTGTATTCCATTGAGTCACCTGTCTTTGGAATGGGCACAAATGTGGATCTCTTCCAATTAGTTGGCCAGATAGTTGTCTTCCAAATTTCTTGGCAGAGATGAGTGAGTTCCTCTGGTGCTGCCTCACTTTCTTGAAAGATTTCCATTTTTATTCCATCAATTCCTGGTATCTTGTTCTTTGCCAATTCCTTCAATGCACCTTGGACTTCCTCCCTAATTACCATTGGCTCTTAATCATGTGCTACCTCTTGAAACGATTGAACATTACCTATTTCCTTTTGATACAGTGACTCTATGTATTCCTTCTATTTTCTCTTGATCCTTTCTGCCTCATTCAATAATTTGCCCAGAGAAACTTTAAATAATGAAAGTCCAGGCTTGAATTTTTTCTTCAGTTTCCCCACCTTGAGAAATGCTGACCATGTTCTTTCTTTTTGGTTTTCTGACTCCAGATCTTTGCACATTTTGTTGTAATATTTGGCTTTATCTTCTCAAGCTGATCTTAGAAATTTTCTGTTTAGCTCTTGGACCTCCTCATTTCTTTCATTTGCTTTAGCATCTCTATGGTGGAGAGCAAGCTTCAGGGTCTCTTCTGACATCATTTTGAACTTTTCCTTCTTCTTGTCTTCTCAATGATTTTTTTGCTTTCTTCATGTATGATGTTCTTGATGTCTGCCCACAACTCTTCTGGTCTTTGGTATTTAATGTTTAATATATCAAATCTGTTCTTCAAATTATCTCTAAATTCAGGTGGGATATATTCAAGGTCATATATTGGCTCTTGTGGATTGTTTTCATTTTTTTCAGCTTCAGTTTAAATTTGCATATGTGTAATTGATAGTCTGTTCTACAGTGTGCTCCTGGCCTTTTTTTT
>NW_006408632.1:3137823-3139935 GCF_000296735.1 Chrysochloris asiatica
AGTAAAAAGAAGAGGAAAAAAAAAGTATTCTCAAACAATTTGATGAACTTGACTTATACCTATGGAAGCAGTAGCTCAAAAGAGGGAACAAGTTCTTACAGCAAGAATCATTCCCACCCCTCCACACACAGAGTAGACAGGGATGGGCAACTTGGACATTGGCTACCCAAAATGGGGTGTGGGAGGCTACAAAAGCAAGAAGTGACTGGCTTACAAGCTTTCAAGAGGGAACCTAGATCCAGAGGGCCTGGAGGAAGGTAGAACCTCCAGTGAGTAGTATCCAATCTGACTAGGCGGAGGTGATGCAATGAAATGCAGACGGATCTCTTGTGATACAAAAGTGAATAATTGTTATCAGGACTGTTTGTGAGGGTCGGAAATGTAAAGGTAGATGTTTTATATCAAGGAGATGAGTGATTAACTTCTCAGTCTAGGAGCAGAGGTCCCTAGGACCATCAAAGGAGAAAAGCAGAATGCGGGACCCTACCCAGAGAAGCAGTGATGCCTAAAATGGAGCCAGAGATGATGACGTGGAGTGATGGAGCAGCTGGAGACTTTAGATCCAGAGAGGGAGAGCGACTGTGTGCTAAAGACCTGGGGGTTACAGGGGAAGGATTGTATGGAGGGGATTGTAACCATGGCAATAAGATGATATATACGATTGAATGAATGTAAAACTAATGTTCTCCCATGTAAACTATCACATAATTCACAATAAAACATTTAAGGAAAAAAACAAAAAAAGACAGCCAAGCATCTTAACATTATTCCCCTCTTTTCCCCATTCCAACCATGTCTCAATTTCTGTATCCCAGAGCCCTGTTGTTCCAAGGTTATGCATACATCTTTATTTACCTCTGTCCCACTTAGGCCATTCAAACCTGCCTAATTGTACTCCATTCCGCTTTGTTCTTCCATGCTCCTCCCCCTTCTTGTATATTGACCCCTTCTCCAGCACCCAGACTTTCCTGTGTCTATTCCCTGCCCTGTGCTCCATTTTCCCCTCCCTCCTCTCATCCCTCCCCTACATCCCAGAAACCAGCAAAGAATCCACTTTAGTGGATTAGTATGGGTTCTTTTTCTTAGTCTTTTACAGTAGTGGCCCCATGCAGTATTGCTCCTTTTGTGACTGATTAATGTCACTCAACATAATGTCCTTAAGGTTCATCCATGTTAGGTGGTGGTTTGCAGCTTCCTTATTATTTTTCAAGGTACCACAATATTTCATTGTGTTTATGTACCACAGTTTGTTTATCCATTATTCAGTTGATGGGAACTTTGGCTGTCTCAATCTTTTTGCTATTGTAAATAGTGCTGCTATGAACATTGGTGTGCATATGTCTTCTCGTGTTGTGGCTCGTTTTTCTTGTGGGTAAATACCAAGTAGAGGAATTGCTGATTCATAAAGTATTTCTATTTTTCACCCTTCTGAGGAAGCGCCATATTGCTTTCCAGAGAGGTTGGACCATTTTGCAGTCCCACCAGCAATGCAGGAGTGTCCCAGTCTCGCCACATCCCCACCAGCATTTATCAGCGTCTACATTTTTTTATCTTTGCTGTTATTGTTGGTATGAGATGATATCTCATTGTTATTTTATTTGCATCTTTCTAATGGCTAGTGATCGTGAATATTTCTTCATATGTTTGTTGGCTGCCCGGACCTCTTCCTTGGTGAAGTATCTGTTCATGTCCTGTGTCCTGGCCTTGTTTGAACTTATGATATGGAGCTTTTTCATCTTCTCTTTCTGCAGATGTAGTCAATTCGATTTCTATGTATTCCATCTGGTGAGGTCCATGTGTGTAGTCGTCTCTTATGCTGTTTAAAGAAAGTATTTGAAATGACAAATCATTGGTTTTACAGAAGTCTATCATGTGTTCTCAAGCATCATTTCTATCACCAAGGCCATATTTTCCAACCACTGATCCTTCCTTTTTGCTCCCAACCTTTGCATTCCATTTACCAGTAATGATCAATGAATCTTGATTGCGTGTTTTTATAATTTCAGATTAAAGAAGTTGGTAGAATTCCTCTATTTCATCCTCACTGGCTTTAGTGGTTGGTGCATAAATTTGAATAATAGTGGTATTAACTGGGCTTCCCTGTAGGCACAT
>NW_006408632.1:3140195-3144537 GCF_000296735.1 Chrysochloris asiatica
TTCCATGTGCCAATTTTCAATGGATATTTACAGCTGTTTCTCTTCATTTTGACTTGTGCCCCATCAGCAAATGACAGTCCCATAGGCTTTTCTCCCACGAGCTTTACTCCATTTGTGTCATCACGGTCAACTGTACTTTGAGGACGCAGCTCTTCCCCAGTAGTATTTTGATTGCCTTCCAACTTGAGGGGCTCATTTTACGGCACTTTATCTGACAGTTGTTGTTGTTATGTGCCGTGGAGTCAGTTCTGACTCATAGCGACCCCAAACAGGGTTTCCAAGGTTGTAAATCTTTACAGGAGCAGAAAGCCTCATCTTTCTCCCAGGGAACCACTGGTAGTTTCGAACTGCTGACCTTGCGGTTCACAGCCTGATTCGTAACCACTACACTACCAGAGTATTTCTCTGCTATTCATAAGGTTTTCAGTGACTAAAGATTCAGAAGTAGTTCGTCACTTTTTCTTCCTAGTCTGTCTTTGTCTGGAAGCTCACCTGAAACCTGTCCACCATGCATGAGCCTGCTGGTATTTAAACTACCGGTGGCATAGCTTTCAGAATCACAGCAACTCACAAGCCACCACAGTAAGACAAACTGACAGATGAGCGATGGCCATTTGGTTTTAAGTAGAAACTGTTAACTTTATATTTCGAAGAGATCTGTGCGCATGCGTAGTAGAACCCTCCAGGGGTGGGGTGGGGTGTCCATTCGTTCAGACATCCTCTCTAGCCATCAGAATGAAGGTGCGCAGACAGCAAGAGACCAATGAATAGATACCAAAAAAAGAATGTCCACACCTGTATCTCCATGGTTCTGTCAGGTGTTCATGACTATTCTGACCTTTCCCCTCCTTGGTCTCTCACAAGATGGCAGCTCCAGGAGTAGCTTAGCATCTTGAATTAGAAAGCAAGGATTTCTTGATTCTGCTACAAATTTCCCTAGCTGTAAGCCTTCCAATCTTCAAAATACTCATTTATATGTGGTTCAGAGTTCTAGCACCATCCCCTGAGTCTGCTTGGTCCAGTGTTCTGTGTTGTTGATGACGGAGCTCCTCAGTGCACATCTATCTGATCCACCATCTTAGAAAAGTGTCCTACCTGCCAGGAATTTGGACATGGCATCAAACAGCCTTGCATGCCTCAGCCCAGATTTCTGTCTAGGGAACACACGCTTTAAAGAGGTCGCAGTCTGTTTCTAATTAGGTCACCGACGAGCAAAGATTACCTAGTAATGCCATCTTCACTCTCACACTAAAATGACAGTGAATATATATGAACATGTACGTGCAATATACAGTTTGTTTTGTTCCCCTCAATAGGAAATTTCCCCTACTATAGGAATCCTGGAATCTTGGTATGGCACTATAAGATAAATACTGGACCAAACGGTTGGTTTGAACTGCAAGGTTGGCAGTTCAAACTCACCACCCCCTCCTTGGAAATCCTATACAGGGTCACTGTGAGTCTGAACTGACTCCTTAGCACTTAACAACAACTTATGACAAACTGGTGTGGCCCTGTAGAATAAGCACTGGACTGCTACCTACAAGGTCAGTAGTTTGAAGCCCATCAGCCACTCCTCAGAAACCCTGTCCAGGGTCACTGAGTTGGAACCAAGTTGACTGCAATTAATATCAACATGATGTGTGTTCTGGGCAGTGTTGTTCTCCACTGAAATGTGTGTCTATAAAAAGGGGGGGAGGGGTGCACAGTTCAGGCTCAGCCAAAGGAATTCTCTCTAGACTTTTAATCTTCAGTGGCATGATACAAGGAAAGAAAATGAATAGTGTGATTCATCTAAGAGATGGACTCGTATAGCTATTTCTGCAATCATGGATATAGTACATAACTGTGCCACCCAATACTTTGGCCATTGGATACATGAGGCATTGGCATACTTGAAATGTTTTTGTCCTTAGGTGCCATTGAGTCAGTTTTGACTCATAGGGATCCTTTGTAACTAGTGCAAATGAAAAGGATAAGCACTGGACCATGAGGTCATTTGAATTTCAAGGTCAGTGGTTCAAACTCACCAATCACTCCTCAGAAACCCTATCCAGGGTTGCTATGAGTTAGAACCCGCTCGATGGCTTTTAACAACAACAACAAACATTTAAATAGCAATATGTTGGTAGTGGCTGCCATATTTAATTCCACAGCTCTTACAGAGTTCTCTAAAATAATCATGCACTGGCATTCACTGTCTGGATTCCCTCAGAAGTCCTGGCTTTGTCTCTTTCTGAGCCTGGCTCTCTGACTATTGCTTTGATTCTTTGAGCATTTCCACACATTATTAGAATAATCTCATCTATCCTTGGAAGCCAAAATCAAATGATTTCGCTTGCAACCACAAAACCCTACCTTAGGAACTTTAGTGAGAAAACTCACTAATTCACTTATATACCAAGAAACATTGTCTACATTTGCTGAAGACTGAGCTTACCTTTGGGGAAAAAAATGTAAGCAAAATTTCAGGAGCTGAGAGACTAGTGAGGAATTTAAAATATAAGTAGTTGGTAATAATGCAGTGAGAGCAAATAGGAATCTACAAAAGATTTATGGGGTCACAAATGAAGTTTTACTAATATAGTAAAATGGTCCAGTTCAGTTCTAGTTTCAGAATCCAGCTGTTGTGGTTACCACTTGAATATTCTACCTGTATTTTGTTAGTTACTTCAGGAATGTTGGATCTCTTCTTACTATCTCCAATTGTTAAGTAGTGTCCTATGGCAGAATAGATGGGACGCCTCATGATATCTTAAAATACTGTTCAGTCAGCTCTAAGGTTTAAGGGGAGGGGATATTGTCTACTTTTTGTCCTACTCTATTTTAAGCACCTAGAAGAAGATCCAGCTGTTTTTCATAACCACTACACTACCAGAGCTCCTTAGGGCTCCTTAGTAAGATAGAAAAACAATAGATAGTTTATAGACAGATAGATAGATAGATATAAATAGACACAGAGAGACAATGATTTATTTTTGAAGACTTGGCTCATACTGTGGGAGCTAGCGAGACCAAGTTCTGTATGTCTTGAGATTTCTGGGACACCAAAATAAATTGTGAAAAGGTATCTATTTATAGTATGTTGTTGTTAAATGCTATCCAACTCATAGCTACCCAATGTGATTTCCAAGGAGTGGCTGGTGAGTTTGAACTGCTGATCTTGTGGTTCAAACCAACCTTGCCATCAGTGCTACAATACCACACGAGGTATTCCCTTGGGAAACCTCTATTTTTGCTCTTCAGACCTTTAATTGATTTGATGAAGCCTTACCAGACAATGGAGAGCAATCTACTTTATTTAAAGTCAGCTTATTTGTTTGTTGTTGTTAGGTGCCATCAAGTCGATTCCAAATCATAGTGACATAATGAAACACTGCCCAGTCCCATGCCATTTTCACAATTTTACACTTGAGCTGCTGCAACTGTGCCAATCCATTGCATTGTGTGTCTTCGTCTTTTCCACTGACTCTACTCTTCGCAAAGCATGATATCCTTCTCCAGGAACCCTCTTGATAAACATGGTCAAAGTATGAGAGATGAAGTCTCACCATTCTGGCTTCTGAGGAGCATTATGACTATACTTATGGAAGTCCATGGTACTTTTAATATTCTTCTCCAATACAATAGTTGAACTGCATCAATTCTTCTATAGTATTCTTTATTCAATGTCCAACTTTCATATGCTTACGAGGCTATTGAGAATATTCAGGCATATCTTATCCTCAGATTTTTTTGCTCTTGAACATTTTAAAGAGGTTTGGTGCAGCAGATTTGACTAGTGAGATATGTCGTTTGATTTCTTGACTGGTGCTCCCACGAGTGTTGATAGTGGATCCAAGCAAAATGAAGTATTTTACAACTTCAATCTTTTCTCCATTTATCATGGTATTATGTATTGCTCTAGTGGTGAGGAATTTTTCTTTCTTTACCTTGAGGTGCAACCCATATGAAAGGATGTCATCTTTGATCTTCATCAGTAAGTATTTTAAGTCCTCTTCAGTTTCAGCAAATTGGACTGTGTCATCTGCATATTCCTCTTGAGTACATTGTACTCATGAGTACAGATTCCTCATTGTACTCATGAGGAATCTGTACCTGGACCAAGAAGCAGTTGTTTGAACAGAACATGGGAACACTGAATGTTTTACAATTAAGAAAGGTGTGCGGCAAGGTTGTATTCTTTCACCATACTTATTCAACCTGTATGGTGAGCAAATAATATGAGAAGCTGGGTTCTATGAAGAAAAACATGGCATGAGGATTGGAGGAAGACTCATTAACAACCTGCAATATGCAGATGATACAACCTTGCTTGCTGAAAGTGAAGAGGATTTAAAAC
>NW_006408632.1:3144637-3146991 GCF_000296735.1 Chrysochloris asiatica
TCTTGTCCTGTTGATTGCTTCTATAGTTTTTCTGTTTTCTATCTCATTTATTTCTGCTCTAGTCTTTATTATTTCTTTTCTTTTGGTGGCTGTGGGTTCCCTCTGATGGTCTGTTTCTAATTGTTGTAGATGCTGTGTTAATGTGTTAATTTTGGTTCTTTCTTCTTTTTGGATGTGTGTGCTTATTGCAATAAATTGTCCTCTCAGTACTGCTTTCACTGTGTCCCAAAGATTTTGGTATTTTGTGTTTTCATTCTCATTTATTTCTAGGAACTTCGTGAATTCACGTTTAATATCTTCTACTACCCAGTCAATTTTCAGCAGGGTGTTATTCAGTTTCCATGCATTTGACTTGATTTCCTTGTTCTTCCTATTGTTGATTTCTAATTTCATAGCATTGTGGTCTGAGAAGATATTTTATAGAGAAAATGCTTTATAGTATTTTGATATTTGTAAATTTATGGAGATGTTTTGTGACCTAAAACATGGTCTATTCCAGAGAATGTTCCATGTGCACTGGAAAAGAATGTATTGTGCAGTTGTTGGGTTGAATGCACATATATGAAGTCCATTTGGCTGATTGTGTTATTTAGTTCTTCTGTGTCTTTGTCAAGTTTCTTTCTGGTTGTTCTATCGATTTTCGAAAGTGGTGTATTAAAATCACCCACTATTATTGTAAATTCATCTATTTCTTTCTTCAAATCTATTAGTTTACTTTATATATTTTGGAGCTCTTTCATTGGGAGCATAGATATGTATTATGGTTATTTCATCTGGTTCAATTGTCCCTTTAATCATGAGATAATGTCCATCTTCATCTATTATGCTGTTTTTTGCCTTAAAGTTTAATTTATCAGAGATTAGTACTGCCACTCCGCTTTTTATTGCAATTAGCTTGGTATATTTTTTTCGATCCTTTGACTTTTAATCTGTTTTTGTCTCTGTGTGTGAGATGTGTCTCTTGCAGACAGCATATTGAAGGATCTTGTTTTCTTATCCATTCTGCCACCCTCCATCTCTTAACAGGTGCATTTAATCCATTTACATTCAGTGTAATTATCAATAGGTATTAATTAATTGCTGCCATTATGTTTGTTTGTTTTTTTGTGGTGTTGCTGCTGCTTTGTTCTGTTTGTCTTCCTTTGTTGAGTTCATGATTTTTGTGTTCTTTTTTGTGAGTTTTCCTCATAGTTTTAATATTTTCATGTTCTTCTTGGATTTTCATTCTCTTGGTATGTTGTGAAGTGTTAATATTCTTTGAGGTTGTCTTATAGTCCATTAACTTTTCTCTCCATTTAGTGCAGTCTATTTTATCCTGTAATCAACCTGACCTTCTCACTATCTGGATCTCTGGTCCTATGTGTTTACCTTCTTTTACATTGCACTTGTTTTGATCTTAGACTGACCTCACAGATTCTCTGAGTTTGTTCTTATAGTTCTGTTCTATTCTCAACTCTTCCTTATGTTGACTTAATTCAGGGAAGTGCTGCCACGTATGTCAGTCTCTGGTTGCTGTCTGTTCTTGTTGGTTCTCAGTCCACAGAACTCCCTTTAGGTTGTTTTGTAGCCCAGGGTTGGCTTTGGAAAAATCCCTTAGCTTCTGTTTATCTTGGAATGTTTTGATTACACCGTCATATTTGATTGATAGTTTTGCTGCATAAAAGATTCTTGGATGGCAATTTTTGTCTTTCAGGGTTTTATATGTCTTCCCATTGCCTTCTTGCTTGCATGGTTTCTGCTAAGAGAGCTGAGCTTAATCTGACTTGCTTGCCTTTGCATGGGACATGTCTGTTTTCCCTGGCTGCTTTCAGAAGTGTCTCCTTATCTTTGATTTTGGAGAGCTTGACTATGATATGTCTTGGTGATTTTCTTTTGGGGTCTATCCTTCCTGGGGTTCGTTGAGCTTCTTGAATATTTATCTTTTCACTTTTCGGGATGTTAGAGAAATTTTCTTCCAGCAGCTCTTCAACTATTTATTCTGTGGAGTTGTGGGATTCTTCTTATTCTAGAATGCTGATAATTCTTAAGTTATTCCTCTTCATGTTTTCCAACATGAATCTTAGACATTCTTCAGTATTTTTAATCCTTTTTTGTGTTTGTTCTTCTACCTTATTGGTATTGAGAGTTTTTTGTTCCAGCTCATTGGTTCTGTCTTCCATCTCATGTATTCTGCTCCTCTGCCCTTTCAGAGTGTTCTCTGTTTCTGATATTTTGTTAATGATCATTTGAACCTCTTTCTGTAGGTTTTGAATTGTTTCCAGTGCTGTAGCTATCTTACTTGATTGTTCCTGCAGCACTTTCCCGACTTCTTCCTTATTTTTCTCAACTCCATTGTAAAGTGTTTTGAAACATTT
>NW_006408632.1:3147223-3153209 GCF_000296735.1 Chrysochloris asiatica
CTGCCAAAAGAACCAATAGATCTGTTTTGGAAGAGTGCAGCCAGAGTGCCCCTTAGAGGCCAAGAAGGCCAAACTTCATCTCTCATACTTTGGACATGTTGTCAGGAGGGAATATTCACTAGATAAGGATATCATGCTGGGTAAGATGGAGGGTCAGAGAAAAAGAGGAAGACACCCAATAAGATGGATTGGCTAGGTGGCAGCATCAATGGACTCAAGTGTGGCAATGGTAGTGGGGTTGGCCCAGGATTGGACATTGTTTCATTTTGCTGGGCATAGGGTCTCTATGAGTTGGTGCTGACTCGATGGCACCTAACAACAACAACAACATCTGCATGTTGTAGATTATTAATGAGTCTTCCTCTAATCTTGATGCCACACTGCTCTTCAAATAATCTAGCTTTTCAGGTTAATTGCTCAGCATATAGATTGAATAGCTATGTTGAAAGAATACAAACTTGATAGACAACTTTCTTGATTTTAAATCATCCAATATACTCTTGTTCTGTTTGAACGACTGCTTCTTGTTCTGTGTACAGTTTTCTCATAAGAACTACTTAGCTTTCTGCAATACCCATTCTTCACAATGTTATCCATAACTTGTCATGATCCACATAGTCGAAATTGTTCATGTAGTACATAAAAGCACAGGTGATCATCTTTCTGGTAGTCTCTACTCCAATGTGAGAATTACATGATGTCAGCATTAGTATCCCTCATTTCACATCCTCCTCTTAATACAACTTGAGTTTCTGACAATTTCTTGTCCATGTAATGTTGCAGGCATTTTTTAATAATCTTTAACAAAATTTTTCTTGCATGTTATGTTAATTAATGATATTGTTCAATAGTTTCCACATTCTATTGAACCCTTGTACTTAGAATGGGCAGAAATATGGTTATCTTCCAATCAGTGGATCAGGTAGCTGTCTTACAAATTTCGTGGCATAGATGAGTGAGTGCTTTGAGTGCTGCATCATTTATTGTTGTTATTTTGTATTTCATCAATTCCCAGAGCCTTGCTCTTTGCCTTCAGTGCACCTTGGACTCTTCTTCAAGTACAACTGGCTATTGATCAGATGCTACATTTTGAAACGGTTGAACATCAACCATTTATTTTTGGTACAGCGACGGTGTGTATTCCTTCCTCTTCTTTTAATGCTATCTGCATCGTTTACTATTTTGTCCATAGAATCCTTCAATATTGTAAGCCAAGGTTTGAAGTTTTTCTTCAGTTCTTTCAGCTTGAGAAATGTTGAGGGAGTTCTCTTCCCTTTTGATTATAGATCTCCAGGTCTTTGTACCTTTCATTATAATACTTGGCTTTATCTTCTTGAACTACTCTGTAATTTTCTGTTCAGCTCTTTTACCTTCTCATTTCTTCTACTTGCTTTAGTATCTCTACACTGGAGATCACATTTTAGATTCTCTTCTGGTGTCCATTTTGGTCTTTGCTTTCTTTCTTGTTTTGTTAATGACCTTTTTTTTTCTTCCTGTATGATGTTCTTGATATCATCCCGTAACTCTCTGGTCTTCAGTAATGACTATTGCATAACATTGATTCTTCAGATGGTCTCTAAATTTAAGTGGGGTATGTTCAAGGTCAAATTTTGGTTCTCATGTACTTGTTTTAATTTTATTCAGCTTCAGCCTGAACTTGCTTGTTAATAATTGATGGTCTAATCCACAGTCTTCCCCGATGTTGTTTTTCCATCATCTCTTTCCACAGATATAGTCAATCTGATTTCTGTGTACTCCATCTGGTGAGCTCCATGTGTATAATCATTTTTATGTTATTTTAATAAGTTATTTGCAATGACTGAGTCATTGGTCTTGCAAAATTCTATTCTTCCATCTCCAGCATAATTTCTATCACCAAGTCCACATTTTCTAACAACTGATCCTTCCTCTTTGTTTCCAACTTTTGCATTCCAATCAATACAATCATTAAATCAATACATCTTGATTACATGCTTAATCAATTTTGCACTGTAGAACTTTTAAAATTCATCTTCACTGGATTTAGGGGTTGAGGAGTAAATCTGAGTAACAGTGATATTAACTGCTCTTCATCATAGGCTATTGATATCATATCACAGACAGCATTGGACTTCAAGATAGGTCTTGAAATGTTTTTTTTGATGGTGAATGCAATCCCATTCCTCTTTAATTTGTGGTTCCCAGCATTGTAAACCAACTGACTGCCAGATTCAGAAAGACAAATACCAGCCCACTTCAGTTCAGTTGTTGTTGTTAAATGCTGTCAAGTCAGTTCTGTTTGAACCATTAATTTGTGATTAGCAGTCCATTGTTTATACTAGTGTCACACCAGGCTATTGATTTTTATGCATTCCATTTCCATTTCTGATACCTTCCAATTTTCCTAGATTCATACTTTGTACATTCCACGGTCCAATCATTAATAGATATTTCAGCCAGTTTATTTAATCACATGTAAATGCTTCAGAACAGAGTGTTTGCCTTAACACCTGGGCACCATAGCCTACTAAGTTGCCACACAAAATTGTCCACCACACCAAAAAGAATACTCATGAATTTGAACATACCCCCACTCTGATCCCAAATGGCCTTTAGATTCTGCAGTCTCCTTCCAATCAAAGTATTCTGGAAGGAATTAGAGAAAAAATATATGTCTCTGTATCACGTCTTTCTAAATAATCACATCTTTCTAAAAATTCATTCTGTTTTATTGCTATATTTAAACAGATTGCTTTGATCAATATATTGTCAAAGTATTGCTCACATTTACTCTCGAATTCTAACAACTCAAGTATGATCTCAGATTTTTGTTACATCACACTTTATCCATCATGCCATAAAACTTATACATTAAATCTGCATGACTTTATTTTAAAAGGAGATCCCCAGTAGGTCTTATTGCCTCTTTTTCAGCATATTCTTTTAGCAAGTTTGCCTTTTTTCTGTTAGCTCTGGTCATTAAAATAACAAATTGTAATGACTCCTAGAGGTGACACAAAGACCTTGAGAAAAGACAAAGTTAAAAAAAAAAAAATGCCCCAAAAACAATGTACAATAGACAGCAGCCATTTAATGCAGGATGCTAGTTTCACATCCCTCACTGATCTGCAAAGATATTACTGTTTTTAAAAAATAGTACCATAAATACTGCTGTTTATATTGCCCATGCCATTAGAAAAGACTTAGGTTTTGTTCGGTACACTATATTTAAGAGTCTAGAGGCATAGGAAGTGTTTATTTTTAAAGACTGTCAAAAACTCACTTCAAAGAAAAAGTTGGTATTTTAACTGGCAGATCTCAATATGTGGACACTAGTGTCCATGTGAAAAAGACGGGGAAGCTCTTAGTGCTCTGTTACCAATAGCTGATTTGTCAGGTTTGCAGGCTGCAGGTTTTGAAGACAAATAAGCATATCTTGTCACATCAGAATATATACTGTGGTTTGACATATAAAAAGCAGGTTAATATAGGAACACCAGGGAATTATGTCAAGCCTGATTGATTATAGGACTTTATTCTTACTGTATGATGTGTATGCTCATTCCCTTTGTGTCTCTTTCTCTTTCTCACACACACACACACACACACACACTCTAAAAGATGATGCATAGAAAAATCAGGTTCACATCGTTGGGGTTGTAGAGGCCCTGAGGTTAAGCAGTTCTGTTTCTATCCCTCTTTATTCCAGCTTAAGCCTGAATTATGAAATCATTTGGTTTTGGTTTCAGCCTTACTGGTTTCCACTGTATCTACTGGAACCCTATTGCCTCCTTTTCTCTTAAGGTTATCCCTCTCATATGCAAGTATTATTTATAGTCATTCTTGTGAATAATACTACCTCCAACACCAGTCTGAAAATAAAACTCTGATAACATTGATCTAAATTTTCCAGAAACATATTTGCTCTTTACCCCATAGTTTTGTTGTTATTAAGTGCCATTAAGTTGGTTCCTACTAATAGCAGCCCTGGATAGGGTTTCTGAGGAGCAGCTGATCTTGCTATTCAAACTGACCTTGGAGTCCAAACTGATCTTGTTGTCCACTGCTTATTCTATAGCACCACACCAGATGTAGCATCTGAGTATTGTTATATTTCCTTCTAATTTCATTAAAGTCCAACTGAAGGAACCCTTCCAATGAAGAAGGAAGCTGATGTTTTTGGAAAGAATTAGGGTTTAAATTAAACTTTCTTATCATGCAACCTATTGAAAATAAGGCAGCAGCTTTGGAATTTTCAGTGGATATGATAGGTCATTTACTTTAGAACAGGAAGTTCTTGAGTTGTGGCATACTTACGACATATTCGAATTATGGGTCATCCTCAACCCCATTTTTTCCTTCTTTGGTACATTGACTCGATGGCAAATAGCAACAACAACAACAACAACAACAATCCTTGGGAGTGCAGTGGTTCCATACAATAAGTACTAGATCATGAACCACAAGGTCCTTTGTTTGAGCCCACCAGCCACTCCACAGAAGAAAGATGAGGCTTTCTGTTCCTGTGAAGATTTAAAGCTTCTGAATATCTATACAGAATCACTCAGAGTCAGAACCAATTCTACAACACTTAACAACAACAATCTCTCATAAGTAACATATACTATTTACATTGTTGCAGTGAATAATTTACTGATGTTCTCATTCTCAGATATTCACTGTCAGATGTTCAATTTTTTTATTTACTGTTCAAAGCATGGTCATACAGCAGACTGTATAAAAGTGGTATTGGTGTTGTGAATTGTAATAAATAAAATCTTGGCCAATATTCATTTCTAAGAACAATACAATTGAGTTGCAAATGTGCCCGACAGCTGTTAGGAATATAACGTCATTGCTGTGACACTGGTGCTGACTTCAGGCCTATGTTGTTGTTGTTGTTAGGTGTCATCGAGTCAGTACTGACCTGTAGCAACCTTATGCACAGCAGAACGAAACATTGCCCGATCCTGGGCCAACCTCACTACTGTTGCCACACTTGAGTTCATTGATGCTGCCACTTGGCCAATCCATCTCGTTGGGGTTTTCCTCTTTTTCTCTGACACTCCATCTTACCAAACATGATATCCATCTCCAGCAACTGGACCTTCCTGATAATATGTCCAAAGTATGAGAGATGAAGTTTGGCCATCTTGGCCTCTGAGGAGCACTGTGGCTGCACTTCTTCCAGCACAGATCTATTGGTTCTTTTGGCAGCCTATGACACTGTAGAATGCTCTTATTCAGTGTTCCATATCATAAGAAGCATTATCAGTTAATTTGAAGTCAAGTTATTTCAGTCTCTTTAACTGTAACTATAACTATACTGCTTATCCCCCAATAATCTATCTACCCAAAGAAGTTATGCCAGTGAAAGTTCTTATCCAAAAAAGAAGATGAGAAGGTTCTTGGCATGGATATTACCAGGGATAATTCCAGTGATCCAGAACCTTCCACAAGTGGAGAAAATGCCACAACAGACAAAATGTCAAGACAATCCTACTCTTGTTTATTGTTGGAGTAAATCTCTATGATTTCTATATGTTTTTTTGTATGTATGTATGTATTAAAATAGATAGCAAGTAATGTTCCAACCCCAAAAGAAAAAAAAAAATAGGATTTAAAAATCCTGCTAATAAAAATAATATATATATATTTTTTTTAACGAGGTACCAAGCAGTCCTTGTGTGGCACTGTGGATCAGTGCACTGGACTGCAAAGTCGTTTGAGTCACACAGTTGGTCATTAAAGCTCACCAGTTGCTCCTTGGAAACGTATACATGGTGACTATAGGTCGGAACCAACTCAACAGCACTTAACAACAACAACCCAAGTTATGTGGGAATTGATTTACAATGGAATAATTTGAATTGCTGGATCATAAGGTATTTCTATTTTCAACCTTCTGAGGAAACACCATATTGCTTTCCAGAGAGGTTGGACCATTTTGCAGTCCCACCAGCAATGCAGGAGTGTACCAGTCTCTCCACATCCCCACCAGCACTTA
>NW_006408632.1:3158136-3168962 GCF_000296735.1 Chrysochloris asiatica
TGTAAATCTTTACGGGAGTAGAAAGCCTCATCTTTCTCCCGCGGAGCGGCTGCTAGTTTCGAACCGCTGACCTTAAGGTTCGCAGCCGATTCGTAACCACTACACTACCAGAGCTCCTTATGAGTATGACTTTAATGTCCTCTCTTCAGCTTCCTGTCTTCAAAGCTGCCCGAGAGATTCCAAGATGCCAGTGTTTGTTGTTATGCTACATCTCAGGCTCCAATCCAACCTTCAGACTGTTTTGCTTTTAAACTCTCTTTCCCTCCCTACAGCCCTCTCCTTCTCTTTCCAGTGTTAAAAAACAGAACAAAAAGCAAACAGGGAACGTTCAGGGCCTGCTCTTGGGTTGAGTATCTGTCGCCTGTTTTGTTTTAACTGGAAACTGTCTCTTTTAATTTCAAGGAGCTCTTTGCACATGCGTAGTAGAACCCTCCGAGGGTGGGGTTGGGTGTCCACTAGCTCAGGCACCCCTATAGTCACCAGAATGGAGGTATGCAGACAGCAAGGGACCAATGAAAAGATACCAAAAACAAAAAACAAAAAAAAACGAATGTTCACATCTCTATCTCTGCAGCTCTGTCAGGTGTCCGTGGCTTCTCTGATCCTTTCCCCACTTGGCCCCACACAAGAGGGCGGCTCCTGGAGCAGCTGAACGTCCAGAACCAGGAAGCAATGGATTTCTTGCTTCTGCCACAATCTCTCCCAGCTGTAAGTCTTCCAACTTTCTAAATATTCCTTTATATGTGATTCAGAGTTCTGGGACCATCCCCTGAGACTTCTTGGTCCTGTATTATGTGTTGTTGCTGGCAGAGCTCGTCACTGCACTTCCACCTGATCTGCCATCGTCTCTGTTAATCCTCCATAGGGTTTTTAATGGAATGATTTTTCAGAAGTAGATTGCTAGGCCTTTCATTCAAAGCACATCTGAATGAAACTCATACCTCCAACCTTTTGATTAGTAGTCAAACACATTAACTTTTACACTACCCAGTATCTTCAATGGTGAGATTAGGGTTGACAAATGATCATTGTGTGGATGAAAACTGAATGTTAATTAATAGAGGAGCAACAAATAAGGGGGCAGCAAATTTGGCTACATAAAAATACATTAGCTCTTTATGTGAACTCCTTACCATTTTATCAAGGTACCATCTATCTCTGGAGCCCTGGTATACAGTGGTTAAGCATTTGGCTGTTGCTATCTTCTGTAGAAAGATGTGCCAGTCTTCTTTTGTAAAATTTCAAGCTTGGAAACTCTACGTGGCAGTCCTACTCTGTTTGTTAGGGGCACTATGAGTTGGAATTGACTTGACAGAAACGAGTACAATTTATCACATTTAACATATTTATCCTTGACTATTTCCCAAAGTAATTTAATTAAGCTCTTTTTTTAAATTAGCTTAGTGATGAAATTCATGTCTCCAGTTTTTAATGTTACATGCCTCATATAGCTATTACACACTATACTTACCATGTTTTAAATTGATGTTTTTCTATTCTGGGTCAGATTACCAGTAAGAAGAAGGTATTCATCCTCTGTGGGAATTTAATAAAACAAAGTCATTGGCATTCAATGGCTTAGGATCCAAACTCCATAAGAAATTATGTTCGTCGTATCCTATAAGGAAGAATATCTAAATAAGTGAGATAAAAAACAAAACAAACAAACAAAAAAACACGTATTACATATTCTTTTTTTTTTTTTTTCCATTTCTTCCTTTCTAGGTTATGTCCATTTTACTTTTTTTTTTTAATGCTTTTTTTTGAATTATGTGATAGTTTACAAGGAGGACGTTAGCTTCGCATTGATCCCATCATATATCATTTCCTTGCCATGGTTACAATCCCCTCCATGCATCATACATCAACCAAAAGATATAGACTGCAAGCCTGCCCCTAGTCGTCCGCATACCGCCCCTCTCTCTCTAAGGGTCCAAAGTCTCCAGCTGTTCCATCCCCCACATCATCCTCTCTGACTCCATCCCAAGCATCACTGCTTCTCTGGGTAGGGTTCCATTCTCTGCTCTTCTCCTTTGATGGTCCCAGGGACCTCCACTCCTAGACTGCAGGTTAATCACTCCCCTCCCTTTGCCCTAAAACGTCTATCTTTACATTTCCAGCCCTTACAATCAGTCCTGATAACAATTATTCACCATTGTATCGCAAGAGACCTATCTGCATCTCTTTCATCAGCCTTAACTAGGCAGAATGGATACTACTCAGTGGAGTTTCTACCTTGCTCCACACCCTCTGGATCTAGGGTCCCTCTTGAAAGCTTGTAAGCCAGTCACTTCTTCAATCTGTAGCACCCCATTCTGGGTAGCCAATGTCCAAGTTACCCATCCCTGTCCTCTCTGTGTGCAGAGGAAGTGGGAATGATCCTCGCTGTGAAGATTTGTTCACTCTTTTGAGCTACTGCTTCCATAGGTGTGTGTCAAGTTCATCAAATTGTATCAGATTATTCTTTTTTCCCTCTTCTTTCTTCTTCTGTTTGAGCTCTGATCATCCAGCCAATTAAGCCAGGTCAGGTGGGTATTATCTGCAAGTGTGGGTGTACTTATGAATGTGCCCTCTCTTCTTATCAGCTGGACACTTCACTCTTCACTCTAGTCCTCTGTGGCTATGTCACTGACTCTGGATCCAAGAGTTCCATGGACTTTGCACACTGGTGGCCAACCAGGTCTCCATCTGGGTTCACAGGAATCTATTAAGCATTGTAAGGCTTAGCTTGCAGCTGTTTTTCCCTCACTTCCCCTTATTAGTGATGAACATGATCACCAATCAGAGCATGCATTCCCATTGATCCTTGGTCTTAGAAGGGAGTTTGCACTGAGGGGGACCCGATCACTTGCCTTGATGTCTCCTGGGCAAGCCACTTGTTTGTTCTTGTGGTAATCAGTCGACCTGCCTATATTATTTTGTATTTTTCCTGTCAGTCTTCCTTTCAGGAAGAATCTTCTGTTCTTCTGGCCACCCAGGCTGGTCTGCTTGTCCTTTCAAGTAGACATTTACCCTCAGAAGATTCTGGATGCTATTCAAGATTCCACTTATGGCCTTGTATAATGCAGGGGCTCCACAGGAAGCTTCCTTTGCTGGGCACGTTGTAGCCCCATTTTAGGTATTCCAATCAGTTATAGACAGAAGATGGACTTACAAGCTTTCTCTGGTGAAATTTCTGGGTATTCCTTTATCTCCCCCTCCAGTGTGTATTTTATACTAGTGTGCCAGGGGAACCAAGATTCAACAGACAGCCAAGAATCTTAACATTATTTTCCCCCTTTTCCCCATTCAAACCATGTTTCAATCTCTGTATCCCAGATCCCTGTTGTTGCAAGGATACACCCCATCATTTGAAGAATGGATAAACAAACTGTGGTACATACACACAATGGAATACTATGCTACCATGAAGAACATCCCCTGTCAGCAAACAACTCCTCTCCCTCCCAGAGTCCCATGTACCCAGTCACTCCATCTGTCCATGCCATCATAGTTCCCCCACCATTTTAGGTCAGGGCAGATTCCAGCCTTCCCCACCTCCCCACCCCCCACCCCACCCAAGGTATTCCAATTAGTTATTGGCTGGATCTCGGCCCACATGTCTTCTGTTGTTATGTTTCTGGCTGTTCCCCTCCTCCTCAAGTGTCTGTTTCACAATGGTAGGCAATGGAAACTAAGATTCAAAAGACCGTCAAGCATCCTAACATTATTCCCCTCTTTTCCCCCTTTCAAGCCATGCCTACATCCTTGTATCATGAAACCCTGTTGTTCCAGAGTTGTACATACCTCATCATTTAGCTCTGTCCCACGTAGTCCATATGAACATGCCCAACTGTCCTCCTGTCCTTCTTCTTCTTTTTCCCCTCCTCCTTCTTGTATATTGCTAGTCTTCCTCTCCTTCCCCCCACTCCCAGGCGCTCCTGTGTCTATCCCCTACCCTGTGCTCTTTCTTCCTCTCCCTCCCCACTTCTCATCCCATACATACCAGTGATCAGCACTTATATTTTTAGATCCCCCCCACCTAATGGTCTTATGCAGTATTTCTCCTTTTGTGATTTACTAATTTCACTCAGCATAATGTCCTCAAGGTTCATCCATATTATGCGGTGGCTTGCAGTTTCCTTGTTGTTCTTCATGGTAGCGTAGTATTCCATTGTGTGTATGTACCACAGTTTGTTTATCTATTCTTCAAATGATGGGCATTATGGCTGTCCCCATTCTTTTGCTATTGTAAATAGTGCTGCTATGAACATTGGTGTGTATATATCTACTCGGGTTATGGCTTGTAGTTCTTGTTGGTAAATACCAAGTAGTGGAATTGATGGGTCATATGGTATTTCTATTTCTAACCTTCTGTGGAAGCGTCATATTGCTTTCCAGAGTGACTGGAACATTTTGCATTTCCACCAACAATGTGGGAGGGTCCCAGTCTTTCCACATCCTCACCAGCATTTGTTGTCCTCTGCTATTTTTTTTATCTTTGCTGTTATTGCTGGTGTGAGATGATATCTCTTTTTTTTTATTTATTTGTATCTCTCTGATGGCTAGTGATCATGAACATTCCTTCATATATTTGTTGGCTGCCCCAGTCTCTTCCTTGGTGAAGTGTCTGTTCATGTCCTGTGCCCATTTTTTAATTGGGTTATTTGTCTGTTTCTTGTAGAGGTGTTGTAGTTTCCTATATATTTTAGAAATGAGTCACTTAGCTGATTTGTCATTGCAAAAGATTTTTTCCTGTTCTGTGGGTTCTCTTTTTACTCTTTTGGTGAATTCTTTTGATGCGCATAACTTTTTTTTTTTTATGTATGTCCCACTCATCTATTTTGTCTATTTTTGTTTGTGTACTTTTCAAAATGTTTGGTAGTCTGTATATGCCCTGAATTAGCACCCTCACATTTGTCTCTATTTTTTCATTGATGACCTTCATAATTTTGGGATTCACATTTAGATCTTTAATCCATGCTGGGTTCTGTTTTGTATAGGGCGTGAAGCAAAGGTCTTGTTTCAGTCTTTTACATATCGCTTTCCAGTTCTGCCAGCACCATTTGTTAAAGAGACTGTCTGCTCCCCATGCAATATGTGAGGCACTTTGTTGAAAATGATTTGTCTGTATGTGGTTGGGTTAATTTCTGGATTCTCGATTCTGTTCCATTGATCAATGTATCTTTAATTGTACCAGTGCCAGGCTGTTTTGACCACTGTAGCCGTGTAGTAAATTTTGAAATTGGGACATGAGAGACCTCCAACCTTGTTTTTCTTTCTAAGCAGTGCTTTGCTTATCCTAGGTCTATTTTCTTTCTTTTGGTTACTGTAGGTTCCCTCTACTGGTCTGTTTCTAATTGTTGAAGATGCTGTGTTAATGTGTTGATTTTGGCTCTTTCTTCTTTTTGGATGTGCTCCTTTATTGCAATCTATTGTCCTCTCAGCACTGCTTTCACCATGTCCCAAAGATTTTGGTATGTTGAGTTTTCATTCACGTTTGTTTCTAGGAACTTTATGAATTCATATTTAATTTCTTCTTTTACCCATTCACTTTTCAGCAGAGTGTTGTTCAGTTTCCATGTATTTGACTTTATTACCTTGGTCTTCTTATTGTTGATTTCTAGTTTCATAGCATTGTGGTTTGAGAAGATGCTCTGTAGAATTTTGATGTTTGTAAATTTATGGAGGCTTGTTTTGTGACCTAACACATGGTCAATTCTGGAAAATGTTCCATGCGCACTGGAGAAGAATGTATATTGTGCTGTTGTTGGATTGAATGCTTTGTATACATCTATGAGGTCAAGTTGGTTGATTGTGTTGTTTAGTTCCTCTTTAACTTTTTCGAGTTTCTTTCATGTATCTTGATGCTCTTTCATTGGGAGCGTATATATTTATTATGGTTATGTCATCTTGCTCAAGTGACCCTTTGATCATGAGATAGTGTCCTTCTTTGTCTCTTATGCTGGTTTTATCTTAAAGTTTATTTTGTTGGAGATTAGTATTGCCACTCTTGCTTGTTTATTGTTGCAGTTAGCTTGGTAATTTTTTTCCCATCCTTTTAGTCTGTTTTTGTCTTTGTGTGTAAGGTGCATGTCTTGCAGGCAGCATATTGAAGGGTCTTGTTTTCTTATCCATTCTGCAACTCTCTGTCTCTTCACTGGTGCATTCAATCCATTGGCATTCAATGTAATTATCAATAGGTGTGAATTAATTGTTGCCATTATGTTCCTTTTTTGGTGGTACTATTCGTTCTTTAGTTCTGTGTTGGGTTTTTGTTTTTTGTTATTTCTTGTGGTTTCTTGTTAGTTTTCATGTTTGCTTGTTCTGCTTGGAAATTCATTCTTATAATTTGTGAAGTATTCACTTTCTTTGGGGTTACCTTATAGTCTACTAACTTTTATTTCCGTTTAAGATAATCCATTGTATCCTGTAAATTATCTGGCATCCTCACCCCCTGGGTCTCTGTTGCTATGTTTGTCCCTTCTTTGACATTGATATAATTTTAATCTTCATTTGACCCATCTCCTTTGAGTTTTGTAGTAGTCTTGTTCTACTCTGGACTCTTCTATCGGTTGACTGAGTTCCAGGTGGTGTTGCCACTCCTGTCAATCTCTGTTTGTTGTCCACAGAACTCCCCTTAGGATGTTTTGAAGTGCTGGCTTGGTTTTGTTAAAATCTCTCAGATTCTGTTTATTGTGTAATGTCTTGATCGCACCATCATATTTGATTGATAGTTTTACTGAATAGACGATTCTTGGTTGACAAGTTGTTTTTTTTTTTCTTGTAGTTCTTTGTATATATCTCCCCATTGCCTTCTTGCCTGCATGGTTTGTTCTGAATAGTCAGAGCTTAATTTAATTTTCTTGCCTTTATAAGTGACATTTCTCTTCTCCCGGCTGCTTTTAGTGTTCTTTCCTTGTCTTTGATTTTGTAGAGTTTGATTATTATATGTCTTGGTGACTTTCTTTTGGGGTCGATCCTTCCTGGGGTATGTTTGGCTTCTTGATTGTTTATCTTCTCATCTTTCAAGTTGTTAGCGAAATTTTCTTCCAGAAGCTTTTCAACTATTTCCTCTGTGGACTTCTCTGATTCTTCCTGTTCTGGAATGCCAGTAATTCTTAAGTTGTTCCTCTTCATGTTATCCAGCATGAATCTTAGACTCTTTGAAGATTTTTTCATATTTTTTTCAGCTTGTTCTTCTGTCTTAGCAGTATTGTGAGATTTGTCTTGCAGCTCGCTAGTTCTGGCTTCCATCTCTTCTATTCTGCTCCTTTCACCTTCCAGCGTATTGTCCATTTCTGATATCTTATTGTTGATCATCTGGACATCTTTTTGCAGGTTTTTAATTCTTTCCAATGCTGTATCAATTGTGATTGCTTCTGTAGTATTTTCCTGGCTTCTTCCTTGTTTTCCTCCACCCATTTTCGGAGCATTTGAATTTGTTTCCATATCATTCTTCTGATTTCTTTCTCAGGCATATCCAAAACCTGCTCTTCCTCCTCTAGAAAGCCTTTGTCTGTCTCCAGTTCATTTGCATCAGCTATTCTCTTCTGGTTTTGGACATGTTTCAATTTCAATTGTTGCTTTTTATTTGTCACGATACTTATATGGGATTTTGGGGGGTTTGTTTTCTTAAGGCTTAAATGAATGTTTGTTGTTTGTTGTCTTACTGGGTGTCTCCTGGTGAATATGATCAGGAGATTGTCTTCCCTTTTTGCATGTAATGCTTAGCAGGTATTGTTGACTCTTGTGTCAGTGGTGGAATATTTTGGGATATGCTTATAGCTTGGCTATATGGTCATGATTGCTGTCTCTTCTTGGGTTACTGAGGGGAAAAAAGCTTCTACCTCCAGGAAAGATGTATGATCAAAAGGTCCAAAAGCAGAAGTACTATAAATACATAGACAAAAACCACCACTTTGGGACAGAAATGAAGCTGTGGTTGACTGTCTCGAGCTACACCATCAGTGTGTGTGCAATTAGAAGCCTCCAGCAGGTGCTGGGGGTGTCCACTCTCTCAGGCTCCTCCTCCAGTCACTACTGTAGAGGTGCACACGTAGATATTGGGGAGTTAATGGAAGAAAGATTGTCCACTATATTTGTATCTCAAGGTCACTTAGGTATCTGCATGTGTACAGTGCAGTTCTTGGATGGTTGAGTCCTTTTATGCTGGGGTTTTACAGATTGCTTTGAATTGGTCCTGCACAGGGAGCTTGAGCAGCACAGTGTCCATGAACTGCAAGGTCAGTAGCTTAAAACCACCAGCCACACCGCCGCAGAAAGGTGAGGTGCTTCACTTCCGCACAGACCCACAGACCCAGAAACCCTGCACAGGGTCATCTGGAGTTGGAACCTACTCCACAGTGCAGTGCTGCGAAGGATCCCGCTGGGGAAACGTTTGGGTCTGTGGCTCTGCAGGTGATGTCAAAAGTCACTGCCAAGCTCCCTCTCTGTGTACCATTGGAAAACTGTCCCTCCTGACGTCTGAGCTGTGCAAAGGAGGTGGGACAAGGAGAAAGAGGGAGAAATGTGTAGTCTCCCGAGTCCCATTTTTTTTTTTTTTTTTTTTTTTTTTTGCGGTTGCCTCTGCACCGTTTTTAGCACTGTTTTCTGAGCCAGACTAACTTTAGCCCTGCCCTCGAAACTCTGCCAGGGCAGGGTAGTCGCCAAGGGAGTCCCGTATCCAGATTCCTAACTCGCTGTATTTTCCTTAATACCATGATTTTTTCACTTGCGAGGGCGGGAAACTGATGGCCTGAATTTTATGGTAGATCCAGAGCTCTGGAGTTGTTCTATGAGCGCTTCCTTCATGAGATCCCCTCCCTTCTCACCGGAACATACCCTACCTGGTTTTCGCGGCTATAACCCCAACCAGAAGTCCTTATTTTATATTCTTGAATTATACTGATTATGTAATCTTGTATTAATATGTAATCTTGAAATTTTTCATTTTCTTCAATAAGCTTCACAATTTTAGAGTACCTTCACTGTATAATCATCTGTTCAACCTAGTAGTTATGTGATGTTTGTTTGGTCATAAGAATTTTGTTCTGTGCCTTATGAGTTTGACGTTCACATTACAGGACAAAGCACTCTGTTCCCATCGGTGGTTTTTTGTTTGTTTGTTTGTTTGTTTGTTTGTTATTGTTGTTATGATATAGTTATTTATTGGCCTTCTGTTCACTTCTACAAGGTATTTGTGATTTGGGGTATTCTTCATGGCTCTTATATAATGGGATTAAGAAGTCCTTTTTCGTTGAACATGATCCTGTCTTCATGACACTTCTTCAATATATTAGAGAATGGGAAAATAAATCAGGACCCTGAGAAGATACATCAGCTGGTCCCCATGATTCAAGATACATACTTTCTCTTCACACATTAACATACTCAAGCTATATGACTCCAAGGACATTACTCTGCCTTTAAAAGACTTAAAAAGAAAGCACTAAATATACTGAAATCATAACCAGAGAAATCTGTGCTGTCTTCATTTCACCTGCCCTTAATGTACACTTAGGTAAAATTAATGTTTTTAGTTGCTAGTGTTGACACTCTTCTTAAATAGTAGAGAATTGTCTAATGGTTGGGTTTGGTATTCAT
This sequence comes from Chrysochloris asiatica, assembly GCF_000296735.1. NCBI lineage: Eukaryota > Metazoa > Chordata > Mammalia > Afrosoricida > Chrysochloridae > Chrysochloris > Chrysochloris asiatica. The sequence continues at coordinate 3,167,722 of NW_006408632.1, forward strand.
CTTGTCTCAGTCTTGGCTTTGACAAAAAAAAAAAAATTCTATCATCACAGCTGTAAATGGAGTAACTTATAAAAATTGAATCCAACATCTTCCACAGGGTAAAAAGAACAGTCTTATTCTGCATGAGTGGCACATTTCCCTTCTATCTAATCAGGCAGCAGATAATGTGCTTATGAATTGAAGTAGTATTCAGCTTGTGACTAAACTAACATTCAGTGAGCAAGAACTGTATGCCAGATACTACCACTTGTCTGAATGTTAACTTTAATAACATGGAATAATAGCCATAGCTTCAATATATAAATATCAACTATATACATTGATTTCAATCATTTTTTGATGTTGCCCAAAGTCATGATAAGTCCTGGTTTGGCGCTGCATGATAATGCACTGAACTTCAGGTTCTGTTTGAACTGCAAGATCAGTGGTTCAAACTCAACACTCATGCTTTGGAAACCCTTTACAGGGTTGCTATGGTTTGAACTGACTTGATGGCACTTAATAACAACAACAACAAAGCCATGAAGTCAGTAAATGCCGGTAAGAGGTTCTGAATTCCATTCTGTTTAGCTCCATGGATTATATTCTACTGTTAATGCACGTTTCCTCCCCAAACAGTGTAATTTGACCTTCCCATGACTTGTATTACTTTCTCCAGTATATTTAAGTTACCAAGAATTCTGCTAAAGCTAATTCAACCTTTTAGATCATACAAATGCTTGAGTATTTACAAGCGACTTCTTCAGTGTCTAAATATATATCTATATATATTTTTAATTTAAGGTTTTTATTGTGGATTGAGTGAACGTTTACAGGGCATATCATCAGTTTTACATTCAACAAATCAGATACCTTGTTTCATTACAATGATTATAATTTCCTCCATGTACCATCAGTTAACAGTATTTCTCTCTATCCACTTTAGCTTTTTTAAAAAAAACAACAAAAAAAAAACACTGAGGCTTATATAATAATTTACATCTCCAAAGGGCACATTCTGAAAGTCTGCTCCTGGCCACCAGTTCTTAGTCACTCTCTTCTTAGTCCATGAATCTAGAGTCCTCAGCCACTCCCCCTCTCCATGCCCCCATCTGTGCCTCCATCTCTCACGCTGCTGCTTCTCTGGATAAGGTCCCATATTCTGCTTGTGCGTTCCTCTCTTGATGGTCCTAGGGTCCTCTGTTTCTGGACTGTAAGATTAACCACTCCCCTTTTTTTCTTACAACACTTCTACCTTTACA
>NW_006408632.1:3169062-3169618 GCF_000296735.1 Chrysochloris asiatica
TTTTGTTGAGTGTTTTTATCAGTAATGGATGTTGGATTTTGTCACATGCTTTTTCTGTATCAATCAATATGATCATGTGGTTCTTTTCTTTTTTCTTATTTATATGGTGGATAACGTTGATCATTTTTCTAATGTTGAACCATCTTTGCATTCCTAAAGTGAATCTCACTTGATCATGATGTATTATCTTTTTGATGTGTTGCTGGAGTCTGTTTGTTAGCATTTTGTTAAGAATTTTTGCATCTATGTTCATGAGAGATATTGGTCTATAGTTTTCTTTCTTAGTGACGTCCTTCCCTGGTTTTGGGATGAGGGTTATGCTTGCTTCATAAAATATATTAGGAAGTTTTCCATCCTTCTCTATCTTTTGGAATAATTTGAATAGAATTGGTGACAGCTCTTTCCTGAATGTTTGGAAGAATTCACCAGTGAAGCCGTCTGGGCCTGGACTATTTTGATTGGGAGTCTTGTGATGACCTGACCAATTTCTTCTTATGTTATGGGTCTGTTCAGGTTTTCTACTTCACTGTGTGTAAGTTTAGGTAGGTCGTGTTTA
>NW_006408632.1:3172850-3174120 GCF_000296735.1 Chrysochloris asiatica
TCTTATCCCCATCTCTTTTCACCAGACCCATCTAGACAAGATGACAGCTATTCAGTGGGGACTGTTTCTTTCCCCCCATACTCTTAAACTAAATTCCCTCTTGAAACCTTGTAAGCCAGTCACTTCGTGCCTTTATTGCTCCCTCATTTTAGGTAGCCAATGTCTAACTTTCCCTCCCCTATCTACCCTGTGTATAGAGGGGATAGCATTAATACTTGATGAGAAGACTCTTTCCCTCTCTGTTGGTATTTAGAGTAACTACTGCTGAGTATAGGTCAGGTTCATCATGAAGATGTATCTTCTGTCACTGTAGCTATTCAGTCTGCTTGTCCTTTTTAGTGGGAATGTCCTTCCTCATAAGGTTCTGTATGGGACTCAGGATTTCACCTAAGGTCCTATACTCTGTAAAGGCTTTGCATGAGGCCTATTTCACTGGGCAAGTTGTAGAGCCCCTTTTAGGTATTCCAATCAGTTATAGGCTCAAGGCGGGCTTACAAGTTTTCTCTAATCATGTTTCCCAACATTCCTTTCTATCCCACTCAAGTGTCTATTTTACAGTAGTAGGCAAGGGAAACTAATATACATAAAGCAGCCAAGGATTTTAGTATTATTTACCCTCTTCAAACTATGCCTAGATCCCTGTATCCCAGAGTCTTGTTGTTCCAAGGTTGAATATGCATCACTATTTACCTCTGTACCGCTAAGCCATGCAAACCTGTCTCAGTGTTCCCCTCTCTATCTTATTCTTCCACCTCCTCCTCCCTTCTTGTATTGCCCTCCCCAACACCCAAAATAAACCCCCCACCCCAACCCCATTGTGGTTACCTTATATTCCATTAGTTCTACCCTCCATTTAAGAAAGTCTATTTTATCCAGTAATCTACCTGACCCACTACCTGGATCTCTGTTCCTCTGTGTTTACCTTCTTTCACATTGGAATTGTTCTGATCATAGACTAACCTCCCAGATCCTCTGTTCTTATCATTTTATTCTGTTTTTGACTCATCCATTTGTCAATTGAGTTCAGGGTGATGTTGCCACGTATGTCATTCTGTAGTTGTGTCTGCTTTTGTTTGTTCTGAGTCCACAGAACTTCCTTTAGGATGTTTTTCATAGCAGGGTTGGCTTTGGCCAAATCCCATAGCTTCTGTATATCCTGGAATGTTTTGATTACACCATCATATTTGGTGGACAGCTTTGCTGGGTAGAGGATTCTTGGATGGCAGTTTTTTTCTTTCAGGGTTTTATATATGTCTCCCCATTGCCTTCT
>NW_006408632.1:3174303-3192616 GCF_000296735.1 Chrysochloris asiatica
CCTGGGGTTCATTGAGCTTCTTGAATGCTTATCTTTTCACTTTTCAGGCTGTTAAGAAAAATTTCTTCCAGAAGTTCTTCAACTATCTCCTCTGTGGACTTGTGTGATTGTTCCTGTTCTGGAATGCCAATGATTCTTATGTTATTCCTCTTCATGTTGTCCAACATGAATCTTAGGCCTTCATCAGATTTTTTAAATCCTTTTTTGTGTTTGCTCTTCTATCGTAGTAGTGTTGAGAGATTTATCTTTTAGCTCATTAGTTCTGGCTTCTGTCTCTTCAATTCTACTCCTTTGCCCTTTCAGTGTATTGTGCATTTCTGATATTCTATTATTTATCATTTGGACCTCTTTCTGTATGTTTTGAATTGTTTCTAATGCTGTATTTATCTTATTTGATTGTTCCTGTAGCACTTTCATGACTTCTTTCTTATTTTTTTCAACTGCATTGTATAGTGTTTTTATACATTTTATAATCAATTCTTTGAATTCCTTCTCAGGCATTTTCACAGCCTGCCCATCTTCCAGTATGGAGTGTAGGTCTACTTACAGCTCATTTGCCTCGGTCACTTTATCTCATTTCTGGACTAGTGCAGATATGGTCATCTGCTTCTGTTTTTTGGGCATATTCAGGAGTTATCTGTGGCCTTAAAACTTAGATGGTTGTGTATTTTTGTATTTTTTATGCTTTCTGATCACCTACAGGTAGATGTGATCAGGAAATGGGCTTCCCTTTTCACTCTTCTTCTTGAGAAATTTCAAGATGCCACTGTTGGTTATTGTGACATAACTTAGGATTTAATTTTTAGCCTAGTTCCTTTTTTGTCTGCCTGTTCCACTCCACAATCCCCGTCCAGGCCTTTTTTTAGTTGTAAACAGTTCAGGGCCAGCTGTGGCCATTTGGTTTTAAGTGGAAACTGTTTCTTTAAATTTTGAGTACATCTGTGTGCATGCGTAGTAGAACCCTCCAAGGGTGGGGCTGGAGTGTACACTACCTGAGGCACCCTTATAGTCACCAGATTGGAAGTACACAGACAGCAAGGGACCAATGAACAGATACCAAAAGAAAAGAGTGTCCACACCTTTATCTCCATGGTATGTCAAGTGTCCGTGGCTGCTCTGATCCTTCCTCCACTTGGTCTCACTCAAGATGGTGGCTCTGGGAGCAGCTGAGCATCTTGAATTAGAGAGCAATGGATTTTTTGCTTCTGCTAAAGATTCCCCTAGCTGTAACCTTCCAATCTTCTAAATATTCCTTTATATGTGGTTCAGAGTTCTGGGACCATCCCTGATCCTGCTTGGTCCGGTATTCTGTGTTGTTGCTGACAGAACTCCTTAGTGCACTTCCACCCGATCCACCATCTTGTTCGTTCTCTCCAGTGTCTAAATATTCTTGAGTGCCGTAACCCTTAAACTTTGGCTAGCACTTCTGAGGGATGAGGTGTGAGTCATGTCTTGGGAAAATAAGCTGTGGGAAGTGCCTACAGGGGCTGGACAATGGAAAGGAGAGTAAATTTAAATGTATAAGAATCCAAGGCAAGCCCTTGGTGTTTCCCAACTTTGTTGTTATTAACTGATATTCAGTCAGCCCTAGTCTCATGATCCAAACACATAGATCTCCTGACTTTTTTCCTAATCCCTCTAAGACTGGGAACTCCACTGAAACCTGTTCCACATCATTGTTGTTAAGTGCCATCGAGTCAGTTCTGACCATCAGTGACCCTGGATAGGATTTCCAATTCCACATCATAGTAAAACACAAATCTCCACTGATACATAAGGTACATTGATTAGGAATTGAAACTGTCTCCTGCATAGAAGAAACCCTGGTAACCCAATGGTTAAGCTTTTGGCTACTAGCCAAAGGTTTAGTTATTCAAACTCATCCTCTCCATTGGAAAAAGTTGTGGCAGTCTGTTTCCACAAAAATTTAAAGTCAAGCATAGGAAGGAAGGGAGAATAATTCACTTGCTAGAGGGTTGTCGTCGTTGTTGTTGTTGTTGTTGTTAGGTGCCATCGAGTCCATGCTGACTCTTAGTGACCTTAATGCACACCAGAACGGAACAGTACCGAATCCTGGGCCAACCTAACTATTGTTGCCATGTTTGAGCCCATTGATGTTGCCACTTGGCCAATTCATCTTGCTGTGGGTTTCCTCTTTTTCTCTGACCCTCCACCTTACCAGCATCTGGTCTCTCCTCACAATATGTCTTATGTATGAGAGATGAAGTTGGGCCATCTTGGCCTCCAAGGAGAACTCTGGCTGCACTTCTTCCAACACAGATCTATTAGTTTTTTGGCAGCCCAAGGCAATTTCAATATTCTCTTCCAACACCATAACTCAAAAACATCAATTCATCTATGGTCTTCCTTATTCACTGTTCAACTCTTGCATGCTTATGTGGTTATTGAAAATACCATGGCTTATGCCAGGCACACCTTAGTCCTCAAGCTGACATCTTTAATCTTCAACACTTTAAAAAGGGCTTGTGCAGCAGCTTTGCCCAATGCAATACGTCGTTTGATTTCTTAACTGCTGCTTCCATGAGTGTTGATGGTTGATCTAAGAAGAATGAAGTCCTTGACAACTTCAATTTTTTCTTTGTTGATAAGAATGCTGTTTATTGGTCCAGTGGTGAGGATTTTTGTTTCCTTTACATTGAGATGTAATCCATATCGAAGACTGTGCTCTTTGATCTTCATCAATGAATATTTTAAGTCCTCTTCACTTTCAGCAAGCAAGATTGTATCATCTGCATATCACAGGTTGTGAATGAGTCTTCCTCCAATCCTGATGCCACATTTTTCTTCATATGAACCAGCTTCTTGGATTATTTTCTCAGCATAAAGGTTGAACAAGTATGGTGAAAGAATACAACTTTGTCGTACACTTTTCTTAATTTTAAAACATCCAGTGTTCCCATGTTCTGTTCAAACAACTGCCTCTTGATACATGTACAGATTCCTCATGAGCAGAAGGTAGACCCATGTTAAATCAGGTGATGGAGAGGGCAATATACAAGAAGAGGTTTGGCAGAAGAATGATGAAGACAGATGAAAACACAGTTTTGCAAGGACTAAAGGGGTGTATACACAGCCTTGGAACAACATTTTTCTATGAGTAGATACATGGGCAGATACACAGGCTGAATGGGTATGGGAGGAAAATTAGGAGTATACCCACAAATATATAAAGGTTTGAAAGGGGAAATTATACATGAATATCTTTGCTGTAAATGCACATATGAATGTGATGGGGTATACAGTGGGCAAAGGGATGAAAACTTCTTAGATATTATCAAACATCTAAAGGAAATGAGTTGCTGGGCCTGAGAGGTCAGGACCATGGCCAATTAACATAAGATAATTTACAGACAATATTCTACATCCAACCAGAAAGATGTTTACCTGTGCTTTATTGACTACATAAAGGTTTTTGATTGTGTGGATCATGACAAGTTATGGACAACAGTGAGAATTATGAGTATTCTAAAACACTTAATTGTACTCATGAGGAATCTGTACATGGACCAAGAGGCAGTTTTTCTAACAGAACATGGGAACACTGAATGGTTTAAAGTTAAGAAAGGTATGCGACAGGATTGCATCTTTCACCATACTTGTTCAACCTTTATGCTAAGCAGATAATCCAAGAAGCTGGGTTATATGAAGAAAAGCGTGGCATCAGGTTTGAAGGAAGTCTCATTAACAACCTGCAAGATGCAGATGATACAACCTTGCTTGCTGAAAGTGAAGAGGACTTAAAATATTTACTAATGAAGATCAAAGAGCACATCCTTCAGTATGGATTGAATCTCAATTAAAGAAAACAAAAATCCTCCCCACTGGAACAATAAACAACATTCTTATCAACGGAGAGAAGATTGAGGTTTTCAAGGACTTTGTTCTTAGATCAACTATCAACACTCATGGAAGCAACAGTCAAGAAATCAAACGATGTATTGTATGGGGCAAATGTGCTGCACAAGACCTTTTTAAAGTGTTGGAAGAGCAAAGATGTCAGCTTGAGGACTCAGGTGAGCCTGACCAAAGCCATGGTATTTTCAATAACCTCATATGAATGTGAAAGTTGGACAGTGAATAAGAAAGACCATAGAAGAATTGATGCTTTTGAGTTATGGTGTTGGAGAAGAATATTGAAATTACTTTGGGCTGCCCATAGAACCAACAGATCTGTGTTGGAAGAAGTGCATCCAGAGTTCTCCTTGGAGGCCAGAATGGCCAAACTTCATCTCTCATACTTCAGACATATTGTCAGGAGAGATCAGTTGCTGGAGAATGATATCATGTTTGGTAAGGTGGAGGGTCAGAGAAAAAGAGGAAGACTCCCAGCAAGATGGATAGGCAAAATGGCAGCATCAATTGTCTCAAGCGTGGCAATGATAGTGAGGTTGGCCCAGGATTGGGCAGTGTTTAGTTCTGCTATGCATAAGTTCACTATGAGTTGGTACCTACTCGATGGCATCTAACAACAACAACAGCAACAACTTTTGTGATTAGCATTTGAAACCTTAAAAGCTCATGAAAAAAGCTCATGAATGGTCATGTAAGGTGCAACTATTGATCTGTCCATGTGTGTAAGAAAAAAGAATGATGAGAATTGAAGATGCTTTGAATCAGTTAAACCAGTGGAACATGGGAACATCTTTTCTTGATCATATGCTACCTCTTGAAATAGTTGAGCATCGACTGATTCTTGGTACAATCATTCTGTGTATTCCTTCCATCTTGTTTTGAGTCTTCCTGCATGATTCAGAATTTTGCCAATAGTATATAAGCTGAGGCCTGAATTTTTCTTCAGTTCTTTCAGATAGAGACATCTAAGTATGTTTTTCGCTTTTCATTTTCAAACCCTAGGCCTTTGTACGTTTCAGTGTAATGCTTTGTCTTCTTGAGTTGTCCTTCAGAACTTTTCATTCAGCTATTTCATCATTCCTTTTAGTTGCTTGGGCTTCTTTACATTCAGGAGCAAGTTTCAGAGTCTCTTCTTAAATCCATCTTTGACTTTTCTTTCTTTCCTGCCTTTTTAATGATCTTTGTTTTCTTCATGTATGACATTCTTAATGTAATTTCACAGCTCTTCTTGTCTTTGGTCCTTAGTATATAATGCATCAAAACTCTTTGAGATGGTCTCTAAATTCAGGTTGGGTATATTCAAAGTTTTATTTTGTCTCTCTTGAATTTGTTTTAATTTTCTTCAGCTTCAGTCTGAACTTGAATATGAACAATATATGGTTGATTCAAGTTTTAGCTCCTAGTCTGTTTTGACATGATATTGAACTTCATTTTCACTTCCCACAGATGTCAATTTGATTCCCTTGTGTTCCATTTGGAGGTCCATGTGTATCATTGCCATTTATGTTGTTGAAATAGGTATTTACAATGAATAAATCATTGGTTTGTAAAACGCCGTTGTATGATCTCCAGCATCATTTCTATACCAACACCATTATTTTCCAAATACTGATCCTTCCTTTTATTTCTAACTTTTGCATTCTAATCACCAGTAATTATTAATGAAACTTGATTGCATACTGATCAATTTTATACTGAAGAAGTTGGCAGAATTCTTCAGTTTCATCATCATTTACTTTAGTGGATGGAGCATAAATTTGAGTAATAGTGGCATTAACTGGTATTCCTTGTTGTTGTTGTTGTTGTTGTTGTTGTTGTTGTTGTTAAGTGCCATTGAGTTGCCTCCAACTCATAGAGACCCTGTATAGGGTTTCTGAGATGTAAATCTTTGCAGGAGCAGAAAACCTAATCTTTTTTTCCCACAGAGGAGCTGATGGGCTCGCACCATGGACCTTGTAGTTTGCATGCAGTCAAGACTCATTGTATGGCAGCATAAGGATATTATTCTATCACAGATAGCATTGTACTTCAAGATAGAGTTTGAATTGCTCTTTTTGACAATGAATATGACCCCATTCCTATTGAATTTTTCATTCTAGGCTTTTCAAATGAGCTTGTGGTCCAGTATTTATGCTAATGTCCCACACCAGTACTCCAAAGAAGGGAAATATCAAGTATTTATTCAGCACTTGGAGTAGGATAGTGCTTTTTGAAAATTAAAAATAACAGTTTTTCTGTAGTGTCCTAGTTCTCTTCTCCCTAGCACCATGTTCTCAAGATGCTTTGCTTCTAGGATTGTTATTTTGTTCTGCTTATTCAGATTTTTTCTAAGTTATTGCTGATGAAAGTTATGGATATAGACCTTTTAAGGACAATTGAAATTTAATATTATTGTGCTTTTTTTGAAATATCACTAATCATCTTAGACCCCAAGCTTCTTCATCTGTAAAAGAGAGATAAATACCTCTGGATTGATGTGAAATGTGAAGATTAAATAAGATAATGTATGTATAGTACACAGTATGTAGGACCCTTAAGGACTCCATAAATAACCCTAGCTGTTATGCTCTGCTATTTAAATCACCCAGAACAGAACTCAGAATATATTAAAATCTTAATAATTCTTAGTTCATTTCTCTTCCATTTAGTGTTCAAGGCACGAATCCAGTGGTAGAATTTTAGTTTCTGAAATTGATAGTTGAGTTGTTATGTGCTACTGTGTCAGTTGTGACTCACAGTGACACTAGAGTTTTGAAGGAGTGACTGGTGGGCTTGAACTGCTGATCTTGTAGTTAGCAGTCCATTGATTATCCTACATGGTGATGCCAGGACTCCATGCAAATATGTCTCAAAGGGTACCAGGGAAAAATAAAGAAAGAAGGAACTTTCTGGGAAATATTCTTCAGATCAAACTAAGTGAGATCTTAAATTGCACTTTAAGGTAAATTCTGTTCTGCTAGGCAAGTTCTGGTGGTACTCAGCTACTAATAAAAAAATTAGTGATTTGAATCCACTAGCTGATGTAACAGTCCAGTCTGCTTCTGCAAAGATATATAACCTCAGAAACTCTATAATGGGGGTACATTTTACTCTGTCCATTGAACAGAAGACTGTAGAGAGGAAATTGGGACATGTGTCTAATTTCCCCCCTTTCTCTCTCTTCTTCCTCCTATATATCCTAATATCTAATTGTACAAACTTTTTATTACATCAACCTCCAGTCTGAAAACTGAAGCCAAATGATGAGGAGCATTTCATCCCTCTATGAGGATAACTCCATAATTTGTATGCTTCCAGTTTAACCCTGGGTTTGTTGACTCTGCATTAAAGAAATGTGGCAAATCCTCTCTCCAAGAATACTTATTTTCCTGCCTATTGCTTTACCAAAGAGGTTTAATATGACTCATTAGTGCTCTAAAACAATATGGTTCATTTAAGTGAAAGATTGCACATTAATCATGATAAAAGAAGAACTTAACATTTATTTATTATGTGTTTGCAAAAATTATTTTTATCACCTAGATTTCTATTTGGAGAACCTAACGGTTCTCTCATTGTGTGCATTTTAAAAATGAGCCATCCAATTATTGCATTTTTTTGTTCCAATATTTTTCACTGTAAATGCATAATTTCATGGAATCCAAGCACTGTGCCTTTCATCCAGATGTCGCTGGTACCTAGCAGAGTGTCTGCTGTGTGTTAACTATTGAATATTTAATTTGTTCTCATTAATTATTTGTTAGGAGAATCACTTCACAGTAGTATATGCACAAGTCTCTATTGGTCGAGTTCTGTTTTTATGTCTGAGGAAACATTATCAAACATAGTGATTTGATTTGACATAACTTTTTTAGGGGGGTTTAAAACTCCATTTAATAAGTTTGGCTGCTGGATATTTCTTGTGACTTCATCATTTGTTCTTTTTATTTTTCCCATCACTTCACTTTAGTAGAAAGTAACATGCTTTTGGCAATTAGGATAAAATCCAGTGCTTTTCATCTTCTTTCCATTTTAGTCACTAAACTTTTTCACATTGGATGCAAATTGTTCTGTCAACTCCACTAAGATCTGCTACAAATCCTTTTATCTGTGAGCCTTACCCTGGGAGACTGCTTGTATAGTCATCTTTAAGAGTGAATATAAACAATAGTGAAACCTGACTGTAAGTTGTTGTTGTTGTTAAATGCCATTGAATCCGTTCTGACTCATAATGATTCTGTATAGGCTTTTCGAAGAGTGGTTAGTGGATTTGAACCCCTAACTTCATGATTAGCAGTCTAGTTCTTATCCTACACACTACACTCAACTGTATAACAGTTAACAAGTATCCAGATTATATGAGCTATTCTTTCTCACCATAAATTAGAGCTATATAAAGATTTGCTATATATCAAAATATACTGACACTTCAAAATATTCCAAATTAAAAGTAAAGAAGGTTTATAACAGCAAATTTTAAAAAAAAAAACATAAAATAGCACCACTTGTGACCCTAAAAGGTCTTACTAATAACATTTCTCTCAATGGTTGAAACATTTTTCTTTCCAAATGCTACTCCCTGGTGATATTTGGAATAGGTGTTGGGCTGCTGTCTGAAAGACTGGAAGTCCAGACTCACTAGCTGCTCCTTGGGAGAAAGATGTTGTTGTTAAGTGCCATTGAGTCGATTCCAACCCATAGCGATCCATATAGGGTTTCCAAGAGCAGCTGGTGAGCTTGAACCACCGATCTTGCAGTTCAAACAGCTTTGCAGTCTGACACATTAACCCGCAGCACTACACCAGGCTGTGTTTATAAGGAGTTACAGTCTCAGAAATCCTGCATAGGGTTAACTCTGAGTCAGAATTGACTAGAGAACAATATTTTTGTTGTTGTTGAAATGTATCTAAGATGCTAGATAAGAGAAAATAAACTACCTATTTATAGTTTAGCTAGAATCATAAAGATAATAAAACCAGTGCCTAAATAAGGATTCCTTTTTTTAATGAACCTAACCTAAAAGAGAGGGGCCCTGATGGCATGGTGATTAAGCACTAGGATGTTAGCTAAACGAAAGTCTGATGGTTTGAACACACCAACTGCACCTCAGGAGAAATGTGTAGCAATCAGCTTCTATAGAGATTCCTGTTAAAAGAAACAACAACATTGAAGTCAAGTTAAATTCCAACTCAGAACAACCCTAAAACAGATTAAAACTGTTCTGCTACATCCTACTAGTGGGTTCAAATACTTTAACTGCTGAATCACTAGGGTTCCTTCCATAAAAAGTGTTATTGTTAGGTGCCTTAGAGTCAGTTTCAACTCATAGTGAACCTATATACAACCGAAATGAAATCACCAACTGGTCCTGTGTCATCCTCTCAATTTTTGTTGTTTTTTGAGCCTATTGTTGTTGGCCACTGGGTTCACAGATTTTGCTAAAGCTCTGCTTCTACTTTATGAAGTTTGATAGCCTTCTCCGGGAACTGGTCCCTTCGGTCCACGTACTAGGGATGAGTTTTGTCTCCCTTGCTTCTAAGGATCATTCATACTGTATTTCTCCCAAGACAAATGTGTTCATTCTTATCATAGTCCATGGAGTCCTGGTGTGGTACTGTGGGTTAATGCCCCAGACTGCAAAGCTGTTTGAACTGCAAGGTTGGTGGTTCAAGCTCACCAGCTGCTCCTTGGAAACCCTGTACAGGGTGGCTATGGATCGGAACTGACTCAAAGGCACTTAACAACAACAACATCATAATCCATGGTTCTTTCAATTATCTGCACTAACACTATGATTCAAATGCCTTGATTCTTCTCTGGTCTTCATTATTGTACAGCTTTTACATGCATATGACAATTGCAAATATCATGCCTTAGGTCAGTAGACACCTTAGTCTTAAAATAACATTGCTCTTTCACACTTTGAAGAGGTCTTCTGTAGCAGATTTTCCTAATGCTATGCATTATTTGATTTCTTGACTGTTGCCTCTTTGAACACTAACTTTGGATCTAAGCAAGATGAAGTCTTTGGCAACTTTATTCTCAATTTATTGTAATACAGTTGTGAGGATTTACATTTTCTTTTCATTGAGGTTCAATTTATACTGAAGGTTGTCATCTTTGATTTTTTTTTTTTTTTTACTTCACATCTTCATTGGTCCCAGCATGCAAAGTTGTATCAGTTGCAGGTTGTTAATGAGTCTTCCTCCAATCCTGCTGTAACCTTCTTCTTCAAATAATCCACTTTATTGGATTATTTGCATAGAATACAGATTGAATAAATATGTTGAAAGGATATAATCCTGATGCATACTTTTCCTGAATTTAAACCATTCCATATCCCCTTGTTTTGTTCTTGACTGCCACTTGGTCTATGTATAGGTACCTTATGAGCACAGTTAAGTGTTTTGGAATTCCTATTCTTCACTATGTTATCCAAAGTTTATTATGAGCCACACAGATGAATAGCTTTGAATAGTCAACAAAACACAAGGAAACTATCTTTCTGGTATTCTCTACTTTCACCCAAGATCCTTCTGACATCAACAATGATAATCATTTGTCCCACGTCCTCTTCTGAATCCAACTTGAATATCTGGTAGTTCCCTGATAAGTACTGATACATCTGTTTTTGAATTATCTTTAGAAAATTCTACTTGCAAGTGATATTAATGATGTTGTTTGAAGGTTTCTGCATTCCATTGGGTTACGTTTCTTTGTAATGGGCACAAGTGTGGATCTCTTACATTTGGTTTAACAGGTAGCTGTCTTCCAAATTCCTTGGTATAGACAAATGAGTGCCTCCAGTGCTACATCAGTTTGTTGAAACAATTCATTTGGTATTCTGTCAATTTCTAGATCCTTGTTTCTTTCCAGTGCCTTCAGTAAAGCTTGGACTTCTTCCTACAGTGTGCTACCTCTTGAAATGATTGTTCATATGCTACCTCTTGAAATGATTGAATATTGACCAATTATTTTTGGTACAGTGATTCTGTATTCTTTCCATCTTCTTCTTATGCTTCCTGTGTAATTCAACATTTTTTCCATAAAATTCTTCAATGTTTCAAGTCGAGGCTTAAATTTTTTTTTCATTTCTTTCAGCTTGAGAAGTGCTAAGCATTTTCAAGGTCTAGGTTTTTGCACATTTCATTATTTGATACTTTATTTTGTCTTTTCTAATTGTCCATTGAAATTTTCTGATTAGCTCTTTTACTTACTTTTTCCCAGTTGCTTAAGCATGTCTACACTCAAGAGCAAGTTTCATAGTCTCTTTTGCCATTCATTTCTTTTTTCCTGTTTGTTTTTTAAATTAATTTTTGCTCTCTTCCTGTATGATGTTCTTGATGTTATCCCATAACTCCTCTAGTCTTCAATCATTAGTGTCTAATACATCAAATCTGGTTTGACATAGTTTTTAAATTCAGGTAGGATGTATTCAAGGTTGTATTTTGGCTTTTCTGAAATTGTTTTAATCTTCTTCAGTTTCAGTATGAACTTGCATATAAATAATTAATGGTATGTTCCACAGTTAGACCCTGGTCTTGTTTTGACTGATGATACTGAACTTCTCCATCATCCTTTCCTACACATGTGGTCAGTCTGATTCCTGAATATTTCATCTACTGAGGTCCACATGTAAAGTAACCATTAATATTTTTTTAATGCAATTGAATAAATCATTGGTTTTGCAAAATTCTGTCATGCTATCTCCAGCATTGTGTCTATTACCAGGCCTATGTTTTCCAACTACTGATCCTTCCACTTCGTTTCCAAAATTGGCATTCTAATCACCAGTTATTATCAATGTATCTTGAATGCATATTTGATCAATTTCAGTCTGAAGGAGTTTGTTCAATTATTTAATTTCACCATCAGCGGCTTTAGTGGTCAGCGCATAAATTTGATTAATAGTGCTATTAACTTGCAGCTATTGTGTTGGTTGTTGTTGTTGTTAAGTGCTTTTGAGTCGGTTCTGACTGATAGTGACCCTTTGTAGGGTTTTTGAGGAGCAATTGGTGCATTTGAAGTGCCAACCTTGCGGTTAGCAGTATTTTCCTATCATAGACAGAATTGTACTTCAGGATAGATCTTGAAATAACCTTTAATGATTAATGTGATGTCATTCCTTTTCTACCTGTGGTTTCAGCCATAATAAACCGTATGACTATCTGAAAATGGTTAATAATAGTTCATTGCAGCTTACTAATGCTTAGGATATCAATCTTTTGTATTGTATTTAATTTTCACCACTTGCAAAGTTCTTAAATTTACACTTTGTACATTCTATGTTCTGGTCACTTATGGAAATTTGTAGATGTTAACACTAAGTTTGAGCTGTATGTCTTCAGCAAATGAATGTCCCAAAAGCTTTCTCCATGTACACCATGAAGGTAAATTATTTTGAGGAGGTAGCACCCATACGCGTATTTTGGATGCCTTCTAACCTGAGAGGCTCATTTCCTAACATTGTATCAGAGAGTTCTCGATTGCTATTCATAAGTTTCTCAGTGGCTAACCTTTCAGAGTCTCCTTTTTCCTAGTCTGTCTTAGTCTGGAAAGTCTCCTGAAACCTCTCTACCATGACTACCCCAGATAGTATTTCAAATACATGTGGCATAGCTTCCAGAAACACACAAGCCACCACAGTATGACAAACTGAGAGATGAGTGGTGGTCCGTAAAGAATACAGCCTTAGAAACTCTATGGGACTGTTCTACTTTGTTCTATAAGGGAGCTATGAGTCATAATCCACTAGATAGCAATGAGTTTGGATATTTTTTAAACTTAAATGAGTGAAGGAATTAACTAATTCAACTATTTATTCAATAAATATTTATGTGCCAGATAAAGTCAAACTAATTCATAAAGACTTTTCTAACATTAAAGTTTTTCATTCCTTTTTTATGAAAAAGAGAAATCTTATTCCCTACTTACTCTTCAAGTTTAATGGAGCAGATTTTTCCACTCAGCCAAAGCAGAACTATTTTTGGAGGGCAGTTTCTATTTCAGCAGCTCTGATCTGTCTTTGAAACTTTAGTTGCATTTCTCATACTTCTTGGAGGATGTCTACACCTGAAGTTTTAATTCTACTTTTTGCCTATTAGATCTAAAATAAGTTCTTCCCCATAAAATTTCCCTTTAGGGTATGCTATTAGATATCACTAGTTTCCCAACTGTTCAGGCTGAAAACTTTGAAGCCACCCTTGCTTCCTCCCTCTTTTCATTTTCCATTTCCGAAGAGCAGCCCATCCTGGTATATTTTGCATTTGGTAGTTCCTTGCTATTTCCACAGCTCATGACTAAATCAGAATTTCCTTCCTTTAAGTTTGGATGACTGTAATATTCATGTAGTTAATATTCTCTATCCATTTCAGTTCATCATACACACTCAAACAGCAGAATCAATTTAAATATAATTATTGCAACTCCACAGCACACAACAACAACAACAACAATTGTCAACTAAATATAACCTGGTATGGTACTGTAGGATAAGCACTGGGTCACAAGGTAGGTTTGAACTGTAAGGTTGGTGGGTGAAATCCACTAGCCATGACTCAGAAACCCTTTATAGGGTCACTATGTGTTGAACCGACTCAACAGCACTTAATAACAAATATAAATGAAGGCATTTTTAACTAGAATTAGTAATACAGGACAAGAAAAGCTTTCAAAGTACCAGGGACATTCTTTGTTTCAATTTAAATTGACATTAAATTGAGATCGTGTCTGTCCTGTTCTGTACCCTGCCTGTACCATCTGAAACAGTGTTATAGTATACAAGCTCTAAGATGACCCCAAATGATTCCTACCTTGTAGAATTTATGCCTTCATATAATCCCCTTGCACTGAGTTTAGGCAGAAATTGTGACATGCCTCTAACCAGTCTTACAAGTGATAGGATGTCACTCTCATCATTAAAATAGAAAAGATGGTAACTTTCATCTTGCTCGCTGGCTCTGTTAATTGACTTACTTAGCCAGATTTGATGAAATAAGCTTAAAAATGGGGCTGTGAACTGCAAGTTTAGCAGTTCGAAACTACCAGCTGTTCTGTGGGAGAAAGATGAGGCTTTCTGCTCCCATAAAGATTTAAAGCCTAGGAAACCCTGTACAGGGTCACTATGAGTCAGAACCAACTCCACAGCACATAGCCACCACCAACCACCATGGAAAAGCACACATGTCAAGGAAATGTGGGTGATCTATGGTCAACAGTCAGAAGTAGCTTCATCTGACAGCCTACAGGAATCTGAATCCTGCTGACATGAATCATGATCTTGGAAGTAGATCCTTGGTCAGCCTCAGATGGAAATAAAGTCATGGAAGATACCTTAAAGGCAGCCGTGTGAGAAGAATTAAAACAGAGGATCCAATGAAGCAATGCTGAAATTCCTGAAACACAGATACTGTGAGATAACAAATATGTGCTGTTTTAAGTCTTTTAAGATTACATCATTAAAGTATAAAAGATGGTAACATTTTTACTCAGCAATAGATAATACATGTAGATGATTTTTGGTTGAGTAAATCAATGAAATGTCCTCTTTGTAGTCTTAGAAATTAACATTCTTTACATACACTGACTAATTCTCTCTTTCTTTTCTTTTTTTAAGTTTTTATTGTTAATTCAGTGATAGTTTACATAGGCGAGCATTGGCTTTACATTCATCCTATTGTATTTCATTTCATTTCAATGATTACAATCCCCTCCATGCATCATCTTTCAACAGCATTTGCTTCCAATCCCTCTGGTTGTTTTTTTCCTTTTTTGGATGTACACTGAAGAACTCAGGAATATATGACCATTCAAACAACCAAAGGGTATACCCTGCATGCCAGCCCCTTGCCCACCAGCACCCTGCCTCCCTACCTCTTTGAATCAAGAGTCTCCAGCCACTCTGTGTCTCCACATCATCATCTCTGCCAACATCTCTGGCATCGCTGCTTCTCTGGATGGTGTCCCACACTCCACTCTTCTCCCTTGATGATCCCAGGGTCCTTCACTCCTGGACTGCAACATCAACCACTCCCCTCCTTTTGTTATAAAAACTATACCTTTACATTTGCAATATTCACAATCTGTCCTGATAGCAATTATACACTATTGAACCACAAGAATCTTATCCCTATCTTCTTTCACCAGTCCCATCTAGATAGGTTGGAAACCACTCAGCAGAGATTCTACCTACCACCCCTGCATCCGCTGAAACTAAGCTCCCTCTTGAAAACTTGGAAGCCAGTCACTTCATACCTTTGTAGCCTCACATTTATGGTATCCAATGTCTAAGTTGTCCATCCCTGTCACCTCTGTGTACAGAGGGGGTGGGAATGTTCCTTGTTGTAAAGATTCATTCTCCCTTTTAAACGACTACATCCATACGTATAGGTCAAGTTCATCAAATTGTAGTGGATTACATCTTTTTTCCTCTTCTTTCTTCCTCTAGTCAATTTCTGATTATCCAGCTATTGAAGCCAGGTCAAAAGGGTATAATCTGCAAGTCTAGGCATCTTTGTGCATCTCCTCTCAGTTTTTACATGAGCTGGATGGTTCACTCTCTGCTCTAGTCTTCTGTGACTATGTCCCTGTCCATGGGCTCAGGTCTCCTCCAGGTCTCACTATACTGCTGAGCAACCAGGTGGTAATCCAGGTTGACAGGAGCCTATTGAACATGGTTGGACTTAGCTCACATATTCATTGCTGCTTTTCCCCCACTTCCCCTTATAGGTAGACCAATGTGGTCACCAGCAAGATTACATTCCTGCTTATGTATCCCCTTTGAGTTTCACTCTTGGAATGGGTTTTACTCTGAGAGAAATTGATTGCTTGCCTTGATGGCTCTCCAGTGAACAACTTGCTTGTTCTTGTAGTAGTCAGTCAGATTGCCCTTATTGTTTTTTATTTTTCCTGCTGGCCTTTCTTTCAAGAAATATTTTCTGTATCTCTAGTTGCTCCAGGCTGGTCTGCTTGTCTTTTCAAATAGAAATTTCCCACCTCAGAAGATTCTGGATGAGGATCAGGATTCCACCTATGGTCTTAAGCAATGCAAAGGCTCCACAGGAAGCCTCCTTCCCTGGGTGAGTTCTAGCCCCATTTTAGGTATTCCAAAAAGTTATAGGCGGAAACAGGCCTACAAGATTTCTATAGTGATGTTTCTAGCTACAATTGAGTGGGAAATTAAAGTTTCTATTTTACAATAGTATGTAAGGGAAACCAAGATTCATAAGATATTCAAGCATCTTAACATTATATCCCCCCTTTTACCCAATCAAACCATGCCTCAATTCCTATATCCCAGAGCCCTGTTGTTCCAAGGTTGAGCATACATCAGTATTTACCTCTGTCCCACTTAGCCCATGCAAACCTGCCTAAATGTTCTCCCATCCACATTGTTCTTCTATTCTCCTCCCCTTTCTTGTGTATTGCCCCCATCCACTAGCATCCAAACTATCTTGTGTCTATCCCCTACCCTGTGTTCCTCCCCTCGTCCCACCCTCTACACTCTGGTACCCAACAAAGAATTTTTCTTTTTCTTTTCCTTTTACTGTGAGTATTTTTTTCTTAAGCTTTTACAAAAATGGTCCTATGCAGTATTTCTTCTTTTGTGACTAATTTCACTCAGCACAATGTCCCCAAGGTTCATCCACGGTATGTGGTGGCTTGCAGCTTCCTTGTTATTTTTCAAGGTAGCATAATATTTCATTGTATGTACGTACCAAAGTTCGTTTATCCATTCTTCCATTGATGGGCACTTAGGCTGTCTTCATCTTTTTGTTATTGTAAATAGTGCTGCTATGAACATTGGTGTGCATATATCTTCTCGTGATATGGCTCTAATTTCTTGTGGATAAATACTAAGTAGAGGGATTGCTGGATCACTAGGTATTTCTATTTTCAACTTTCTGAGGAAGCACCATATTGTTTTTCAGAGTGGTTGGACCATTTTGTAATCCTACCAGGATTATTATTTTGTAATCCTACCAAGAGGGTCCCAGTCTCTCTACATCCTTGCCAGCATTTATTTTCCTCTTCTTTTTTGAATTTCACTGTTACTGCTGGTGTGAGATGATATCTTTATTGTTTTGATTTGTATCTAATGGCTAGTGATTGTGAACATTTCTTCATATGTTTGTTGGCTGCCCGAATCTCTTCCTAGGTGATTTGTCTGTTCATGTCCTGTGCCCGTTTTTTAATTGGGTTATTTGTCTTTTCCTTGTAGAGGTATTGTAGTTTGCTATACATTTTAGAGATTAGTCCATTGTCTGATGGATCTTTGCAAAAGATATTTTGCCATTCTGTGGGCTCCCTTTATGCTCTTTTGGTGAAGTCTTCTGATGCACATAAGTTTTTAAGTTTTAGTATGTCCCAATCATCTATTTTGTCTACTTTTGTTTGTGCAATTTTCAATGTTTCATAGTCTCTGTGCTCTGTATTAGAGCCTTCCAATTTGTACTAGTTTTTCATTGATGGCCTTTATAATTCTGGAATTCACATTTAGGTGTTTAATCCATGGTGAGTTGGTTTTTGTATATGGCATGCAGTTAAGTTCTTGTTTCAATCTTTTGCATATCACTTTCCAGTTCTACAAGCACCATCTGTTGAAGAGATAGTCTCCTCCCCATGCGATATTGTCAAAAATCAGTTTGTTGTATGTGGATGGGTTAATTTCTGGATTCTCGATTCTGTTCCACTGATCTTTCTATCATTTATTGTACCAGTATCAAGATGTTTGACCAGTGTAACCATGTAGTACATTTTGAAACCAGGGAGTGAGACGTTTCCAACTTTATTCTTCTTCTTAAGCAGTGCTTTGCTTATCCTGGGTTTCTTTCCTTACCATATAAAGTTTGTCATTGTTTTTTCCATCTCTTTGAAGAATGTCATTGGAATCTGGATTGGGATTGCATTATATGTGTAGATTTCTTTGGGCATTATTGACAGTTACACAATGTTAAGTCTTCCTATCCAGGAGCATGGTATATTCTTCCATTTTTGTAAGTATCTTTTGGTTTCTTGTAATAGTGTTTTGTAGTTTTCTTTGTATAGGTCCTTTGTTTCTCTGGTTAAATTTATTGCTAGATATTTCATCCTTTGGGTGGCTATTGTAAATGGTACTGCTTTCCTAATATTCTTTTCAGCACTGTCATTGTTACTATCAAGGAATCCAACTGATATTTGTATGTTGATCTTATACCCTGCCACTTTGCTGAATCTTCCAATGAGGTCTAGTAGCTTTTTTACTTAGTCTTTGGGATATTCTAAGTATAGGATCATATCGTCTTCAAATACAGTTTAACTTCCTCTTCGCCAATATGAATGTCTTTAATTTCCCTGTTTGGCCAAATAGATCTGGTTAAGAAATCCAAAACAATATTGAATAGGAGTGGTGACAAAGGGCACCCTTGTCTGGCTCCTGTTCACAAAGGGAAGGCTTTCAGTTTCTCTCCATTGAGAGTAATGT
>NW_006408632.1:3193109-3196762 GCF_000296735.1 Chrysochloris asiatica
CTCATGTATGGAATTACTAACCAGCATAACTGAATAATCAGATGAGGGACATTTTGCTATGTCTGCTAGGTGGCTAAAGTCTGATCCTCAGAGCCTATGGTTTGGATGGTCAGCAACGCTTGTGCCCACAGGTCCTTGAACTCCTGACTGGGTCTGCATGGTCTGCATCAGATTCCCCCTTATTTATTATTTGTTTAAGGGATGCTGCCTGTCTTAGGTGGTCAGTGTGAATTCTTCTGTCTTACCTGTCATTGAAACTCATTGCAGCATGGCAATAGCTCTGTCTTAGGTTGCCGAGGTTCCATGTGATCCTTACCCGCCTCTGGTCACACGTCCAGCACAAACAGCCGCCATCCGAATGTATTATTTTTTGATGTATTGTTGGATTCTGTTAGTTACAATAGTGTTAAGAATTCTTGCATCTATGTTCAGGAGGGATATTTGTCTGTAATTTTCTTTCTAGTGATGTCCTTCCCTGGTTTTGGTATGAGGGTTATGCTTGCTTCATAAAAAGTATTAGGAAGGTTTCCATCATCTTCTATATTCTGCAATATTTGAGTAGAACTGGTGACAGCTCTTCCCTGAATGTTTGGTATGACTCACCAGTGAAGCCATCTGGGCCTGGACTTGTTTGGGTTGGGAGTTTTTTGATGACCTGATCAATTTCTTCTTTAGTTATGGGTCTGTTCATGTTTTCTCCTTCACTCTGTAAGTTTAGGTAGGTTGTGTTTTTCTAAAAAAGTAGCCATCTCTTCCCAAGTTTTCAAATTTTTTTGGAGTACAACTCTTCATAGTTTTTTGTTAATATCCTTTTTATTTCCTTTGGTTCTGTTGTGACATTGTCCATGTGGTTTCTAATGCATGTTATTTGTGTCTTTACCCTCTTTTCTTTTGTTAGCTTTGCAAATGGTTTGTCAATTTCATTAATCCTTTCAAAGAACCAATTTCTTGTCCTGTTGATTCTTTCTATTGTATTTTCTGTTTACTATCTCATTTATTTCTGATCTAATGTTTATTATTTCTCTTGTTTTTGTGACTATGGATTCCCTCTGTTAGTCTGTTTCTAATTCTTGGAGATGCTGTGTTTATGTATTAATTTTGGTTCTTTATTCTTTTTGGATGTGTGCATTTATTGCAATAAATTGTCCTCTCAGCGCCACTTTCACTGTGTCCCAAAGATTTTGGTATGTTGTATTTTCATTCTCACTTGTTTCTAGGAACTTTGTGAGTTCACATTTAATTTCTCCTACTTCCCAGTCACTTTTCAGCAGGGTGTTATTCAGCTTCCATGTATTCGACTTTATTTCCTTGGGTTTCTTATTGTTGATTTCTAGTTTTATAGCATTGTAGTCTGAAAAGATGATTTGTCATATTTTGATGTTTGTAAATTTATGGAGGCTTGTTTTGTGGCCTAATAAATGGTCAATTCTGGAGAATGTTCCTTGTGCACTAGAAAAGATTGTATATTGTGAGGTTGTTGGGTTGAATGCTCTGTACACATCTATGAGGTCAAGTTGGTTGATTGTGCTGTTTAGTTCCTCTGTATCTTTGTCTAATTTCTTTCTGCTTATTGTATACCTTTTCAAAATTGGAACATTAAAGTCTCCCTCTATAATTGTAGATTTCTCTATTTCTTCAATTCTAGTAGGGTTTGCTTCATACGTCTTGATGCTCTTTCATTGGGAGTAATATATAATATGGTTATGTCATCTTGCTCAATTGGCCCTTTAATCATGAGTTAGTGATCTTTTTTATCTCTTTGCGGTTTTTTTGTCTTAAAGTTTATTTTATCTGAGAGAAGTATTGCCACTCCTACTTGTTTTTAATTGCAATTAGCTGGTATATATTTTTTCCCATCCTTTAACTTTTAGTCTGCTTTTGTGTTTGTGTGTAAGTTGTGTCTCTTGCAGGCAGCATATAGTATGGTCTTGTTTTCTTATACATTTTGCCACTCTCTGCCTCTTCACTGGTGCATTTACCATTGACATTCAGTGTAATTTTCTATAGGTATGAATTAATTGCTATCATTATGTTAGTTCTGTTTGTTGTGTTGTTCGTTCCTTTGTCCTGCATGCCTTCTTGTGCTGGGTTCATGTTTTTTTGTGCTATTTCTTATAAGTTTCTTCTTAGTTTTAATGTTTCCATGTTCTACTTGGATCTTCATTTTCATGGTATGTTGTGATTAACTTTTTTTGAGGTTACCCTATAGTCTACTACTAACTTTTCCCTCCATTTAAGACAGTCTATTGTATCCTGCAATCTACCTAACCTCCTT
This sequence comes from Chrysochloris asiatica, assembly GCF_000296735.1. NCBI lineage: Eukaryota > Metazoa > Chordata > Mammalia > Afrosoricida > Chrysochloridae > Chrysochloris > Chrysochloris asiatica. Next base: position 3,195,385 of record NW_006408632.1, read on the forward strand.
ACCACCTGTATCTCTGTTCCTTTATTTTTGCTTTCTTTGACATTTTTATTTTGATATTTGATTGACCTTCCAGGTCCTCTGAATTTGTTGTTGTAATTTTGTTCTGCTCTGAACTATGGTATCTGTCGACTGATTTCTGGGTGGTGTTGCCATGCCTGTCAATCTCTGCTTGTTGTCTGTTCTTGTTGGTTTTCTGTAGAAGAACTCCTTTTAGGATATTTTAAAGCACTGGATTTGCTTTGACAAAATCTTCTAGCTTCTGTTTATACCAGAATATTTTTATTGCACCATCATAATTGATTTACAGCTTTGATGGGCAGATGATTCTTGGTTGGCAGATTTTTTCTTTTAGCATTTTATATGTGTCTCCCCATTGCCTTCTTGCCTGCATGGTTTCTGCTGAGACATCTGAGCTTAATCTGATTTGCTTGCCGTTGTAAGTAACACTTCTCTTTTCCCTGGCGACTTTTAGGATTCTCTCCTTGTGTTTTATTTTGGAGAGCTTGATAATGATATGTGTTGGTTAATTCCTTTTGGGGTCTATCCTTCCTGGGGTTCGTTCAGCTCCTTGAATGCTTATCTTCTTATCCTTCAAGATGTCAGGGAAATTTTCTTTCAGAAGTTCCTCACCTATCTCCTCTGTGGACTTCTGTGATTCTTACTGTTCCGGAATGCCAATAATTCTTAACTTACTCCTTTTCAGATTTTTTTCTCCTTTTTTTTCCTTGCTCTTCTATCTTAGCAGTATTGAGAGATGTGTCTTTCAGTGTGCTGGGTCTGGCTTCCATCTCTTCAATTCTACACCTTTGTCCTTTCAGTGTATTGTCCACTTCTAATATTCATTATTAATCACCAGGACCTATTTTTGCATGTTTTGCTATATCTATCTTGCTTCATTGCTCCTGTAGCACTTTTCTGACTTCTTCTTTACTTTCATCCACCCCTATGTGAAGCATTTGGATTTGTCTCCATATCATTCTTCTGAAATCCTTCTCAGGCAGATGTAAAGCCTGCTCTTCTTCTAATGGAAAGTCTATGTCTGCCTCCAGCTCATTTGTCTCAGTTACTCTTTTTTGTTTCTGGACATCTGCTGAGATCTTTCATTGTTTTTTTCTTGGACATTTTCAGTAGTTACATTTTTTTTCAATGATTATATGAATATATGTTGCTATATTGTTAAGCTCACTGAGTGTTTCCTAGTGGATGTGAGCTGGAGATAGGTTTCTCCTTTCACGTCTCTTATTACTCAAGTGCTAGCTATCTTAGCAGGTGTTGACTATGTAATGCATGTTGTTGTTGTTGTTAAGTGCCATCGAGTCGGTTCCGACCCATAGCGACCCTGTACAGGGTTTCCGAGGGTGTAAATCTTTACGGGAGT
>NW_006408632.1:3196862-3205587 GCF_000296735.1 Chrysochloris asiatica
TTCGAACCACAGACCTTAAGGTTCACAGCCCGATTCGTAACCACTACGCTACAGCTGTTATTGGCTCCTATCTGGATGGTGGGATATTATGGGGTATGTTTGTATCTTGGCTATATGGCTACAATTGTTGTCTCTTCTTGGGTAACATAGGGAGGAAAAGCTCCCACCCCCAGGAAAAAAGTGAGACTAAAAGGACTAAAATCAGAAACTATATAAAAGCAGAGACAAAAATCAGCACACAAAAACAAAAACAAAACTGTAGCAGACTGTCCAGTATCCTTTGCTGTGCAGGTCAGTGTGCATGCACAGTACATTTCTCCAGCAGTAGGTGGAGGTGTCCACTTGCTCAGGGTCCCCTTTAGTCACCACCATGGAGGTGCACAGATAGATACTGAGAAATGAATGGAAGAAAGATCATTCACAATTTTTACCTCTGAATGTCAATTAGGTATTTGTGTATGCACAGCGTAATTCTCAAAACGACTGCGTCTTTTTATATAGTTGTTGGTGTTGGTCATGTTGGGGTTTTACAAGGTTAAACTGTAGTTTAGGTTGTATGGCCAGACCTGCTATCTCTTGTTAGATAAGGCAGGAATAAAGGCCCGCCCAAGTAAGAGAGTCAACTTTAGGGCTAAGTCCCAGAGTAAGAGGTCATAAAATGCATCCAAAGGATTAGCTTGTGGGACCACTGGGGTTTTCAGGGATTTCCTCTTTGCCCATGGGAAAATTGTACCCTCTGGGCACAATGCTGGGCCCTTTTGGGGGTGTACTTCCTCCCACCTGAAGATGCCGAGGCTGTGCAAAGAAGGTGCAACGGGAGAGAGGAGGAAAGAAAAGTAAAAATGTCACCAAACCCTTTTTTCCACAAGTTGCTCTATGACTTTTGCTGTATCAGCCTGGCTGTGGCCCCACCCTTTGATATCCACCCTGGGTGTGGGTTGCAGGGAGTGTCATGGTTGATTTTAAAATCATTGTATATTCCTGCCACAGTCAGATTTCTCCACTAGTGGGTGCCAAAAACTGTGTCCCCCCACATTATATCAGATCCAAAGCTCTGGAACTGTTCCAGCAAAGCCCCCTTCTCTGTTTTTTGCAAACTTCTGCGGAGCCTCTGCTGCTTGTATCCCAAGATGGTGACTTTCTTGCAAGGGAAGCTTCATATCTCTAAACTCTTAAACCATCCCAATATCATGCCATATTGATCCACCTTTATTGTAGATAATGAGCTGTGGGTTGTCACATCTTTATGGCATATGGTTCTGCCAAGGATCTTGTGTACATACTTCATGGGTAACATGAATGAGATAATGATTGCACACATCCTGCAGAGGCGCCGAAGGGCCTAGTCTACATCCACCATGTGGGTTATATACACAGTAGTGTCAAAGCCAGACACATCCTCATCTACATGGACAGGAAGTTCTACCTCTCTGGTTACACAGCAACCTCCGTGAGCAGCAGCAGCGTGTGGTCCATGATTTCCTCAAGTACAGTATCAAGGTTCTGCTTTGGCTCAGCCTGGAGGTCCTCTAGCAAATCTTCAGGGTTATGATGCCAAGTCTGACAACTACAGTGTGAGAATCACAGCCTCTGAACTGGCCAGTGGCCATGTGCCCTTTAAGGACATGCCTGCCACCCAGATGCTTCTGGAGAAACTGAATGGCACAGTGCTCTGCCTATTGGACACTAGCATTATCCCTGTCAAGGAGCTGACCATGAACACCTAATGACTGGGAGCCAATCAGGCCTGAGTGAGAGGCTGGCCCCCAGCAGCCCGAAGACCTCCCAAGTTGACTCATCCTCTCACTTCTATCACTGCACCTTTTCACCTCACTTACAACGCTTTGTGGAGCAGTGTCTTCAGCACAACCCCGGTATAAGGCCAAGTGTTAGCAACGTCCTTAAGCATTCTTTTTTTCAAGCAGATCAAGCAATGTGCCTCAGAGGCTTTGCTGGAATTATGTTGTCCTGTCACCCCCATCATCACCAATTTTGATGATAGCCAGGCTCAGGTTCACAGTGGAAACTTTGGCCTCATAACAAACCTGGATTACCTGGAGGTGGATGACTATGTGTTCTGAACCTCTGTGGAGTGTGCATAGTCTCTGGCCCAGACATGGGAGCCTCCACAGGGATTTCCTCCACTGGCCCCATCACACCCTTCTGGATGCAGGTTGGGTAGAAAGGACATGTCTGCACTTTCTGAATGGGAAAGAAATTCCTGCAGAGAGACTTTGTTTCATTGCTCCAAGGCTTTTGAGACATAAGAGAACAACCAGGGGTGGAAGGAGAGGGTGGAAGATGGAACACTAATATTCCCCATTCTGTAAGTCAGATGAGTTCTTAAGAAGGAAGAGAAGCTTCTGCTATGCTCCTGGTGCTGAAGTCCAAGCCCAAACTATGTGACCTTATTCTCCCATCTTTTATTTCCCTATCAGCCTAATTCCATTCTTTTCCTATGCACCTTGTCCCACTTCCCCTGAGACTGCTCGCTAATGGTGGAAGGGTGGGCATTTCCCTCTTTAAGTGCCAGGTTAAACTTAGGCCAGTGTTTCCTCACTCCTCTTATACCTTGGGACCTGGCAACTAAAACCCAGAGCATAGCTCTTCATATTTCATTCATGTGGACCATTCCTTTGCCACCAAGATTCATCAGAACAGCTCCTGCCAGCTGCCTTAGTGTTTTCTCCAAGGGCCCAAAGGTCATGTTTAGCCTTTATACTGGGTGTTATATTCATTGTCCGATCAAATAAAAATTTTAGTGAATCAAAAAAAGTTGTGAATTAATAAAGTGATATTTCTTTATTATGTATCTATATTTGTATTTCTTTGGCTTAAACGGGCATGATTGAATAGAAAAGTCCAAGTGACAAATGAGTTTACAAGTCTCAATTCTAGCTATAATTCCATTATGAGGATTAGGTCTTTTTGTCAGTAAGGTGACTGCCCACACTCTCCCAGAGTTATTTTGTGAAATTTTACATCAAACGTAGAATAAGGAATATTAGGTACCTTGACAGGAACTTAGAAATATCCTAAAGGCATGATAAAGTGAGAAAATAATGAAATCTTTAAGTGCTTTAATTCATTCCAAAGAAATGTTCTGGACAAACCTGTTTTTTCCAGAATGCATTATCTTACAGTGCAGTACTCAATAAAGAAAATACTGGATTTTTAAGAAGTTTGGATAAATTGTGAAAAGATAAATTGAACGAATAGGGAATGGTTCTCTCCTTTTATTCAAATCCTATAAATAATACATTTAGGGAAGAAAGAAATTCAGTAGGAAATAATAAGATGCTAATACTGTATCTGGGCTGTTCAACTGGACATAAATGATCATTGTATATTTTCTGAATATTTATAATGAGGTGGTAACTATTTTCTAGAAGACAAACACAAAAATTCTTGTACTTTTGGAGCCCTTCCCCCACCAGAATTTGGTGGTGGTGTTTTTTGTTTTGTTTTGTTTTGTTTTTATGATATTGGAGGTGAGAGTCTGAAAGCTGAATTGGAAGAAAAGTTGGGTTATAAAGCATTATATGTCATTATCTGATTAAGCTCTAAATGTGGGCAATTCTCTTACTCTACGGGAAGTAAGTGGAACGTATATAATGACCAGCTTAAGGACTAGTCTGTGGCATAAAAATGAGGTGTTTCCTACAAATCAGAATAATAACAATTGTGTTAGGTGGTTGATGGGGTTGTGGAGGAAAAAAGGTATGTTAGAAACGGAGCTGTTCATAAATTAATGTATGTTCATGATCTAGCATTGACTTGAAGCTCTAAGTACTTCAGCTGCAAATGAAATTTCTTTATTGTCATCTCAGTTACTGGGGGAAATGATGTCATTTCATATACTTGCTATTTCTAGTTTAAGTACTGCAGGGATAAAATTATAACAACAAAATCTCTGCCAGAACCAAAACACAGTGGACTCAAACAAAGGAACAGAATAGGCTTATTTCCTAACTACAGTAATAAAAAAAAGCATCTCTGCAAAGAATATTTTTGTTTTGACTTTGAACAAATAACCTCATGTACCTTGGCTTTATCAGTGTCCCTTGTCTGTTCTCTTTCTCATCCTAAAAGGGTTATTACACATTGAGACTAGAAATGTGGGTAGGTAGGAGCTCGCTCGCTAGCTATATAGACAAAAAGGTAAATAGACTAGAACAAAATAGTTACGGATATAAAATAATGTATGTAATTATAGAATAATAAGTAATAGATACTTGTGGAGTCCTGGTATGGCACTGCAGGCTAATGTGATGGACTGCAAGAAGGTTTGAACTGCAAGGTCGGTGGTTCAACTTCACCAGACACTCCTCAGAAACCCTGTACAGGTTCACTATGAATTAGAAAAGACTCAATAGCACTTAAGAACCACAGCAACATCAGTAGGTACTTGTATAGTATAAACCTTCAGCTCTTAGACTTTCTTCTACATTCACACTGCTAAACTTTATTGAGGTACAATGATAATCACTTAGGCTATGGAATTAACAATGACACTTCTGCTTGGAGGACCAAGCGTCACAGGAAAGGGTGAGCAGATGATTGAAGAGTGACCAGGAGTTTCCTAATGAGATAAGGTGACAATAGTAAATTTAGAATAAAAACAAGGTAGGTATACATATGTCTTTATTTTGTTGGTAGAAATTCTGGGGAAGAAGGACTAAAACTTCTGAGAGGCCATTTATTTCAGCTACTTTAATTTTTTTTTTTTTAAGTTTTTTATTGTAAATTTAGTGATAGTTTACATGGGAAAACATCAGCTTTACATTCATCCTATTGTATTTCGTTTCATTGCAATGATAACAATCCCCTTCATACATCATCATTCAACAGCATTTGATTCCATTCCCTCTTTTTTTGTTTTTGTTTGGATGTACACTGAAGCACTCAAAAATATATTACCATTCAAACAACCAAAGGGCACACCCAGCAAGCCTGCACCCCAGCTATCAGCACACAGCCCCTCTCCCTCCCTGAGGCCAGGGTCCCCAGCTGCTACATCTTTCCATGTCATCAGCCCTGCTTCCATCTCTGGCATCACCACTTCTCTGGATAGAGTCCTACCCTCGCCTCTTCTCTTTTGATGGTTCCAGGGTCCTCTGCTCCTGGACTGCACCATCAACCACTCCCCTCCTTTTGTTACAAAACATCTACCTTGACATTTGCAAAACTCAAAATCAGTCCTGATAGCAATTATTCACTATTGAATCACAAGAGTCTTATCCCTATCTCCTTTCACCAGCCCCACCCAGAGAGGTTGGAAACCACTAAGTGGAGATTCTACCTCCCCCTGCACCACAGGAAATTAGGCTCCCTCTTGAAAGCTTGTAAGCCAGTCACTTCTTGCCTTTATATCCCCCCTCCCATTTTGGGTAGCCAATGTCTAAGTTGCGCATGTGTACCGAGAGGGTGGGAATGGTCCTCATTATCAAAACTTGTTTCCTCTTTTGAGCTGCTAGATCCATAAGTATAGGTCAAGTTCATCACATTGTAGCAGATTTCCCTTTTTTCCCTTCTCTTTCTTCCTCTGGTGGAGTTCTGATCATATGGCCATTGAAGCAAGGTCAGATGGGTACTATCTACAGGAATAGGTATTCTTGTGCATCTACTCTTACTTCATGTCAGCTGGATGCTTCACTCTGCACTCTAGTCCTTGGTGGCCATGTCCTTGTCCCTGGGACCAGGAGTATCCAGGTCTCACCACACTGCTGGCCAATCAGGTCTCAATCCAGGTTGACAAGGGTCTATTGAACGTGGTCAGCTAGCTAACAACTTCAATACTGTTTTTCCTCAACTTCCCCTTATTGGTAGACCAATGTGGTCACCAGCAAGACCACATGCCTGCTCGTGTATTACCCTCGAGTCTCAGGCTTAAAAGGGGTTTTTCCCAGAGGGGACCTGACCACTTGTCTTGATGGCTTCTCAGTGAACAACTTGATTGTTCTTGTAGTAGTCAATAAGACTGCTGTTGTTGTTTTTGATTTTATATTGCTGGTCTTTCTTTCAAGAAGTATTTTCTGTTCTTCTAGCCGCTCCAGGCTAGTCTGCTTGTCTTTTCAAGTGGAAATTTCCTACCTCAGAAGATTCTGGATGGGGATTAGGATTCCAACTATGGTCTTATGCAATGCAAAGACTCCACAGGAAGCCTCTTTCATTGGGCAAGTTCTAGCCCAATTTTAGGTATGTCTCATTAACAACCTGCGATATGCAGATGATACAACCTTGCTTGCTAAAAGTGAAGAGGACATAAAATATTTACTGATGAAGATCAAAGAGCACAGCCTTTGGTATGGATTACATCTCAATGTAAAGAAAACAAAAATCCTTACCACTGGACCAATAAACAACATTCTTATCAACAGAGAAAAGATTTAAGTTGTCAAGGACTTCATTTCTTCTTGGATCAACCATCAACATTCATGAAAGCAGCAGTCAAGAAATCAAATGATGTGTTGCATTAGGCAAATCTGCTGTACAAGACCTTTTAAAAGTGTTGAAGAGCAAAGATGTCAGCTTGAGGACTAAGGTGCACCTGACCCAAGCCATGGTACTTTTAATAACCTAATATGCATGTGAAACTTGGACAGTAAGTACGGAAGACCATAGAAGAATTGATGCTTTTGAGTTATGGTGTTGGAGGAGAATATTGAAGGTGCCATGGGCTGCCCATAGAACCAACAGATCTGTGTTGGAAGAAGTACAGTCAGAGTGATCCTTGGAGTCCAAGATAGCCAAACTTCATCTCTCATACTTTGGACATATTGTCAGGAGGGACCAATCGCTGGAGAAGGATATCATGTTTGGTAAGGTTGAGAGTCAGAGAAAAAGAGGAAGACCCCCAGAGAGATGAACTGGCCAAATGACAGCATTAATCAGCTCAATTGTGGCAACAATAGTGAGGTTGGACCTGGATCAGGCAGTGTTTCGTTCTGCTGTACATAGGGTCACTATGAGTCGGTACTGACTCAATGGCATCTAACAACAACAACAACAATCAGTTATAGGCGTAAGACAGGCTTATAAGCTTTCCATGGTGACGTTTCTGGCTGTTCCTTTCTGTCCTCCTCAAGTGTCTATTTTATAACAGTAGGTAAGGGAATCCAAGATTCATAACACAGTCAAGCACATTAATATTGTTTCTCTCCTCTTTTACCCATTTAAAACATGCCTCAATCCCTGTATCACAGAGCCCTATTGTTACAAGGTTGAACATACATCACTATTTACATCTTTCCCTTTTAGCTAATGCAAACCTGACTAAATGTTCTCCATATGCCTTGTTCTTCTATTATGATCCCTCTTCTTGTAAATTGTCCGCCCCCAGCATCCAAACTATCCTGGGTCTTTTCGTTACCCTGTGCTCCACCTATCCCTACATCCCTTGCCCTACCCCCTACACCTTGGTAACCAACAAAGAATTTTTTTTCCCCTTTTAGTGTGGGTACTTTTTTCTTAAGTTTAACAATAATGGCCCTATGCAGTATTTCTCCTTTTGTGACTAATTTCACTCGGCATAATGTCCTCAAGTTCATCCATGGTTTGTGATGACTTGCAGCTTCCTTGTTATTCTTCAAGGTAGCATAATATTCCATTGTGTGTTGTACCAAAGTTTGTTTATCCATTCTTCCATTGATGGGCACTTAGGTAGTCTCCATCTTTTTACTATTGTAAATATTGCTGCTATGAATGTTAGTGTGCATAGATCTACTCTTGTTATGGTTCGTATTTCTTGTGGGTAAGTACCAAGTAGAGAAATTGCTGGATCATTAGGTATTTCTATTTCCAACTTTCTGAGGAAGTGCCATACTGTTTTCTGAGTGGTTGGATGATTTTGTAATCCCATCAGCAATGCAGGAGCATCCCAGCCTCTCCACATCTTCACCAGCATTTATTGTCCTCTACTTTTTTGATCTTTGCTTGCTGTTATTGCTGGTGTGAGATGATATCTCACTGTTGTTTTGATTTTCATCTCTCTAATGGCTAGTGGTAGCGTAGTGGTTACGACTTGGGCTGTGAACCGCAAGGTCAGCAGTTCAAAACTACCAGCTGCTCCGCGGGAGAAAGATGAGGCTTTCTACTCCCGTAAAGATTTACACCCTCGGAAACCCTGTACAGGGTCGCTATGAGTCGGTTCCGACTCCACGGCACATAACAACAACAACAACAACAATGGCTAGTAATCATGAACATTTCTTCATATATTTGTTGGCTGCCCGGATCTCATCCATGGTCAAGTGTCTGTTTATGTCCTGTGCCCATTTTTTAATTGGGTTATATGGCTTTTTCTTGTACAGGTGTTGTAGTTTCGTGTAGACTTTAGAAATTAGTTCCTTGTCTGATGCATCATTGCAAAACATTTTTTGCCATTCTGTGGGCTACGTTTTTACTCTTTGGTGAAGTCTTTTAATACAAATAAGTTTTTAATTTTTATTATGTCCCAATCATCTATTTTCACTGATAGCCTTTATAATTCTGGAATTCACATTTAGGTCTCTAATCCATGCTGATTTGCTTTTTGTATAAGGCATGAGGTAAAGGTTTTAATCTTTTGCATATTGCTTTCCAGTTCTACCAGCACCATCTGTTGAAGAGACTATCTCCTCCCTATGAAATATACTTAGCCCCTGCGTCGAAAATCACTTGGCTCTATGTTGTTGTTGTTGTTGTTGTCAGGTGCCATCGAGTCGGAACCGACTCATAGCGACCC
>NW_006408632.1:3206192-3208973 GCF_000296735.1 Chrysochloris asiatica
GTTGTATCATCTGCATATCGCAGGTTGTTAATGAGTCTTCCTCCAATCCTGATGCCACGTTTTTCTTCATAGAACCCAGCTTCTCGTGTGGATGGGTTAATTTCTGGATTATCGATTCTCTTCTATTAATCTGGTAGCATAGTGGTTACATATCGGGCTGCAAACTGCAAGGTCAACAGTTCGAAACTACCAGCTGTTCCACGGAAGATGAGGCATTCTGCTCTGGTAAAGTTTTACAGACTTGGAAATCCTGTAGATGGTCTCTATGAGTCGGAACCAACTCCACGACATATAACCACCACCGCCACTCCATTGATCTATGTATCTTTTATTGTACCAGTACCAAGCTGTGTATTAAATTTTGAAATCAGGGAGTGAGAGACTTCCAAGTTTATTCTTCTTCTTAAGCAGTGCTTTCCTTGTCATGGGTCTCTTTTCTTTCCATATAAAGTTTGTAATAGTTTTTTCCATATCTTTGAAGAATGTCGTTGGAATTTGGATTGGGATTGCATTATATGTGTAGATTGCTTTGGGCAGTATTGACATTTTCACAATGTTAAGTCTTCCTATCCAGGAGCATGGTATATTCCATTTTTAAAATTCTCTTTTGGTTTCTTATAGTTGTGTTTTGTAGTTTTCTTTGTGTAGATCCTTGTTTCTTTGGTTACATTTATTCCTAGATATTTCATCCTTTGGGTGGCTATTGTAAGTGGTATTGCTTTCCTAATGTCCTTTTCAGTGCTGTCATTGTTACTATAGAGGAATCCAACTGATTATTGTATATTGATCTTATACCCTGCCACTTTGTTGAATCTTCCAATGAGATCTAATAGCTTCTTACTGAGTCTTTGTGCTTTCTATGTACAGGATCATATTGTCTGCAAAGAGTTTTACTTCCTCTTTGTCAATTTGGATGCCTTTCATATCTTTATCTTGCAGTATAGCTCTGGCTGAGACTGCCAGCACAGTTTTGAATAGGAGTGGTGACAAAGGGCATCCTTGTCTTGTTTCTCTCCATTGAGAGTAATGTTGGCTTTTGGTTTTGGATATATGCTCTTAATTTTCCTTCAAGTCCTACTTTGTTGAGTGTTTTTATCAGGAATGGATGTTGGATTTTGTCAAATGCCTTTTCTGCATCAATTGTTATGATCATGTGGCTCTTTTCCTTTTTGTTATTTATGTGGTGTATTACATTGATTATTTTTCTAATGTTGAACCATCCTTTCATCCCTGATGTGATTCCCACTAAGTCATGATGTATTATTATTATTTTTTAATGTTTTATTTTGAATTATGTGATAGTTTCCATGGTGGAACATTAGTGTTACATTCTATAGTGTTTCTATCCTATAGTGTTTCATTGCCATGGTTACAATCCCCTCCAGCATCACCAACCAGCCAAAGGCAAGCCTGCCTCCCTCCACCCCAACCCCCAGTCATCAGCACACAGCACCTCTCCCTCTCAGGGTCTAAAGCCCCCAGCTGCTGCATCTCTTAACATCACCATCTCTGGCATCACTGCTGTTCTGGGTAGGGTCCCACTCTCTGCTCTTCTCCCTTAATGGTCCCAGGGACCTGCGCTCCTAGACTAGAAAGTCAATCACACCCCTCCTTGCTACAAAATATCTACCTTTACATTTCCAACCCTCACAATCAGTTCTGATAATAATTATTCACTATTCTATCACAAGAGACCTATCTGCATTTCCTTACATCAGCACGGCCTAGACAAATTAGATACTACTCAGTGGATATTCTACTTTCCTCCACACCCTCTGGACGAGGGTCCCTCTTGAAAGCTTGTAAGCAAGTCACTTCTTGCCTTTGTATTCCCCCCACTTTGGGTAGCAAAGGTCCAAGTTGCCCATCCCTGTCTACTCTGTGTATGGAGGGGGTGGGAATGATCCTTGCTGTAAAGACTTGTTCCCTCTTTTGAGCTACTGCATCCATAGGTGTAGGTCAAATTCATCAAATTGTATCAGACTACTCTTTTTCCACTCTGCTTTCTTCTTCTAGTTGAGCTCTGATCATCGAGTCATTGAAACCAGGTCAAGTGTGTATTATCTGCAAGTGTGGGTGTTCTTATGCATTTGCCCTCTCTTCTTATCAGCTGGACACTTCCCTCTACACTCCAGTCCTCTGTGGCTATATCACTGACTCTGGGTGAAGAATCCCCAGGTCTTTCCACACGGCTGGCCAACCAGGTCTCCACCCAGGTTCATAGGAGTCTATTGAGCTTTGTAGGGCTTAGCTCATAGCTTCATTGCTGTTTTTCTTTCACTTCCCCTTATCGGTGACGAACGTGGTCACAAATCAGTGCATGTATTCTCATTGAGTCTTAGTCTTGGAAGGGGGTTTGCTCTGAGGGGACCCAACCACTTGCCTTGATGTCTCCTGGCTGAGCAACTTGCTTGTTCTTGTAGTAATCAGTTAATCTTCCTATAAATATATTTTTTTCTTTTTTTATTGTGAATTATGTGATAGCTTACATGGGAGAGCATTAATTTTACATTCATTCTATTGTATATCGTCTCACTGCCATGGTTACAACCCACTCCATGCATCATCAACCAACCAAAGGGTATATACCCTGCAATCCTTCCCCCATACCCCTCAGGTCTTCAGCACACAGTCGCTCTCCCTCTCTGAATCTAAAGTCTCCAGCTGCTCCATCACTCCACATCATCATCTCTGCCTCCATTTCAGGCATCACTGCTTCTCTGGGTAGGGTCCCGCCCTCTGCTCTTCTCTCTTGATGGTCCCAGGGACCTCTGCTCCTAG
>NW_006408632.1:3210279-3210744 GCF_000296735.1 Chrysochloris asiatica
TTGGATTTTCATTCTCTTGGTATGTTGTGACGTGTTAAGTTTCTTTGAGGTTGCATTATAGTCCATTAACTTTACTCTCCATTTACTGCAGTCTATTTTATCCTGTTATCGACCTGACCTTCTCACTATATGGATATCTGTTCCTACATGTTTACCTTCTTTTACATTGAACTTGTTTTGATCATAGACTGATCTCCAGATTCTCTGAGTTTGTTCTTAGAATTTTGTTCTGCTCTCAACTCTTCCTTCTGTTGATTTAATTTAGGGATATGCTGCCACGTATGTCAGTCTCTGGTTGTTGTCTGTCTTGTTGATTCTCAGTCCACAGAACCCCCTTTAGGATGTTCTGTAGTGCAGCGTTAGCTTTGGAAAAATCCCTTAGCTTCTGTTTATCTTGGAATGTTTTGATTAGACTGAAATATTTGATTGATCGCTTTGCTGGATAAAGGATTCTTGGTTGGCAAT
>NW_006408632.1:3213459-3214148 GCF_000296735.1 Chrysochloris asiatica
TTTGTTGTTGTATGTATTCAGGTCGTTGTTATGTGTCAATACTTTGAGTGGTTGGCTGGTCTAGTTAGTTTTCCTTCTGGAGGACTCCCTTTAATGTTTCCTGTAGGGCTGGTCTGGTAGTTACAAATTCCCTTAATTTTTCTATATCTGGAAATGTCCAAATTTCACCCTTGTTTTTGAATGACAATTTTGCTGGATATATTATTCTTGGTTGATAGTTCTTTTCTTTCAAGACCCTGTAAATGTCACCCCATTCCCTTCTTGCCTGCATTGTTTCTGGGGAGAAATCAGCACTTAATCTTATTGGGGCCCATTTGTAGGTAATATTTTGCTTATTTCATGCTGCCTTCAAGATTCTTTCTTTATCTTTGTTTCTAGAAAGTGAAATTATAACATGTTGTGGTGTTTTTCTCTTAGGGTTTAACCTATATGGAGTTCGTTGAGCTTCTTGTATGACAATCTCTTCATCTTTAATGATACTGGGGAAGTTGTGTGCCACTATTTCTTCAAAAATTTCTTCTAGACTTTGTTTCCTCTCTTCTTCTTCTGGAATTTCCATTATGCGTAGATTGTTCCTCTAGATGGTGTCCTGCAGAACCTTTATTTCCTCTTCAATTTTCTTTTCTTTTTCTATTTGTTCTTCAAGTGGAGTAATTGCAGGAATTTTGTTTTCTATATTACTGACTCTT
>NW_006408632.1:3215806-3238898 GCF_000296735.1 Chrysochloris asiatica
AGAACATAAAGCAAACAAGAAAAGTTCAAGGCCTGCTCTTGGGCTGAGTATCTGTTGGCTGTTTGGTTTTAAGTGGAAACTGTCTCTCTAAATTTCCAGGAGATCTATGCACATGCGTAGTAGAACCCTCCGATGGTGCGGCTGGGGTATCCACTAGCTCAGACACCCCTATAGTTACCAGAATTGAGGTACACAGACAGAAAGGGACCAATGAAAAGAAAAAAAAGAATGTCCACACCTCTATCTCTGTGGCTCTGTCAGGCGTCCATGGCTGCTCTGATCCTTTTCCCGCACAAAATGGCGGCTCCTGGAGCAGCTGAGCATCCCGATTCAGGAAGCAATGGATTTCTTGCGTCTGCCACAAACTCCCCAGCTGTAAGTCTTCCAACCTTCTAAATATTCCTTTATATGTGGTTCAATGTACTAGGACCATCCCCTGAGCCTTCTTGGTACTGTATTCTGTGTTGTTCCCAGCAGAACTCGTCACTGCACGTCCACCCAATCCGCCATCTTTTTCCAGAACCTAATCTTCCTATATTGTTTTGTGTTTTTCCTGTTGGTCTTTCTTTCAAGAAGTATCTTCTGTTCTTCTAGCTGCTTTGGCTGGTCTGTCTGTCCTTTCAAGTGGAAATTTCCCACCTCTGAAGATTCTGGATGCTGTTCAGGATTCCACCTATGGTCTTATGTAATGCAGAGGCTCCACAGGAAGATTCCTTCACTGGGCAAGTTGTAGCCCCATTTTAGGTATTCCAATCAGTTACTGGAAGAAGACAGACTTGCAAGCTATCTACAGTGATATTTCTGACTATTTCTTTCTCTGTGCCCCCCCCCATGTCTATTTTATAATGGTATGTAAGAGAAACCAGAATTCAAAAGACAGCCAAACACCTTAACATTATTTCCCTCCTTTTGCCCATTCCAACCATGTCTCAATCCCTGTATCCCAGAGCCCTGTGGTTCCAAAGTTGTGCATACATCATTCTTTACCTCTGTCCCACTTAGCCCATGCAAACCTGCTTCATGGTTCTCCCATCCATTTTGTTCTTCCATTCCACTCCCCCTTCTTATATATTGTTCCCCTCCCCAGTCCTCAAACTATCCTTTGTCTATTCCCTGCCCTGTGCTCCACCTTCCCCTCACTCCCCTCACCCTACCCCCACCCCCCAGAAACCAGCAAAGAATCTCCCCCATTTAGTATGGATTCTTTTTCTTAGTCTTTTACAGGAGTGGTCCTATGCAGTATTTCTCGTTTTGTGACTAATTTCACTCAACATAATGTCCTCAAGGTTCATCCATGTTATGTAGTGGCATGCAGCTTTCTTGTTATTCTTCAAGGTAGCATAATATTCCATTGTGTGCATGTACCACAGTTTGTTTATCCATTCTTCATTTGATGGGCACTTTGGCTGTGTCCATCTTTTTGCTACTGTAAATAGTGCTGCTATGAACATTGGTGTGTATATATCTACTTGTGTTTTGACTTGTATTTCTTGTGGGTAGATACCAATCAGAGGAATTTCTGGATCATAAGGTATTTATATTTCCAGCCTTCTGAGGAAGCGCCATATTGCTTTGCAGAGGGGTTGGACCATTTTGGAGTCCCACCAGCAATGCAGGAGTGTCCCAGTCTCTCCACATCCCCACCAGCATTTATTGTCCTCTACTTGTTTGATCTTTGTTGGTGTGAGATGATATTGCATTGTTGTTTTGATTTGCATCACTCTAATGGCTAGTGATCGTGAACATTTCTTCATATGTTTGTTGGTTGCCTGAATCTCCTTCTTGATGAAGTGTTTGTTCATGTCCTGTGCCCATTTTTCAGTTGGGTTTTTTGTCTTTTTCTTGTAAAGGTGTTGTAGTTTCATATATATTTTAGAAATAAGTCCCTTGTCTGATGTGTCCCGTAAGTTTTTAAATTTTAGTATGTCTCACTCATCTATTTTGTCTACTTTTGCTTGTGTAGTTCTTAAAATATTTGGTACTCTCTGTATTCCCTGAATTAGTGCACTCACATTTGTCCTGATTTTTTCATTGACGGCCTTTATAATTATGGGATTCACATTTATGTCTTTAATCCATGTTGAGTTGGTGTTTGTATAAGGTGTGAGGTGAAGGTCTTGTTTTAGTCTTTTGCATATTGTTTTCCAGTTCTGCCAGCACCATCTGTTGAAAAGACTGTCTGCTCCCCATGCAATATGCCTAGGCACTTTGTTGAAAATCATTTGGCTGTATGTGGTTGGGTTACTTTCTGGATTCTCGATTCTGTTCCATTTATTTATGTATCTTTCATTGTACCAGTCAGTACCAAGCTGTTTTGACCACTGTAGCCATGTAGTAAATTGAGAAGCCTCCAACCTTATTCTTCTTCTTAAGCAGTGCTTTGCTTATCCTGGGTCTCTTTGCTTTCCATATAAAGTTTGTAATTGTTTTTACCATCTCTTTCAAGAATGTTGTTGGAATCTGGATTGAGATTGCATTATATGTGTAAATTGCTTTGGGTAGTATTGACATTTTCACAATATTAAGTGTTCTTATACAAGAGCATGGTACATTCTTCCATTTTTGTAGGTCTCTTTTGGTTTCTTGTAGTAGTGTCTTGTAGTTTTCTTTGTATAAGTCCTTTGTTTTTCTGGTTACATTTATTCCTAGATATTTCATCCTTTGGGTGGCTATTGTAAATTGTTTTCCTAATGTCCTTTTTAACGCTGTCATTTTTGTTATAGAGGAATCTAACCAATTTTTGTATGTTGATCTTATATCCTTCCACTTTGCTGGATCTTCCAATGATGTCTAGCAGGTTTTTTACTGAGTCTTTGGGGTTTTCTACGTATAGGATCATATTGTCTGCAAATAGAGTTTTATTTCCTTTTTGACAATTTGGATGCCTTTAATTTCCCTATCTTGCCGTATAGCTCTTGCTAAGACTTCCAGCAAAATCTTGAATAGGAGTGGTGACAAACGGCATCCTTGTCTGGTTCCTGTTCCCAGAGGGAGGCTTTCAGTTTTTTTCCATTGAGAGTAATGTAGGCTGTTGGTTTTGCATATATGCTCTTGATTATGTTGAGGAATTTCCTTTCAATTCTTACTTTGTTGAGTGTTTTTATCAGGAATGGATGTTGGATTTTGTCAAATGCCTTTTCTGCATAAATCGATATAATCATGTGGTTCTTTTTTCTTATTTATATGGTGGATAACGTTATCGTTTTTCTAATGTTCAACCATCCTTGCATCCCTGGTATGAATCCCACTTCATAATGATGTATTATCTTTTTGATGTTTTGCTGGATTCTGTTAGCTAGGATTTTGTTGAGAATTTTTAAATCTATGTTCATGAGGGATATTGGCCTATAATTTTCTTTGTGACGTCCTTCCTTGGTTTTGCTATGGGGGTTATGCTTGCTTCATAAAATATATTAGAAAGTTTTCCATCCTCCTCTATATTCTGTAATAATTTGAGTAGAATTGGTGACAGTTCTTCCCTGAATGTTTGGTAGAACTCACCAGTGAAGCCATCTGGGCCTGGACTTTTTTGGTTGGGAGTCTTTTGATGACCTGATCAAGTTCTTCTTTTGTTATGGGTCTGTTCAGGGTTTCTACTTCACTGTGTGTAAGTTTAGGTAGGTCGAGTTTATCTAAAAATATATCCATTTCTTCTAGTTTTTCAAATTTGTTGGAGTACAACTCTTCATAGTAGACTGTTATTATCCTTTTGATTTCCTTGGTTCCATTGTGATATCGCCCATGTAGTTTCTAATGCATGTTATTTTTGTCTTTGCTCTATCGCCCATGTAGTTTTTAATGCATGTTATTTTTGTCTTTGCTCTCTTTTCTTTTGTTAGATTTGCCAACGGTCTGTCAATTTTGTTAATACTTTCAAAGAACCAGCTTCTTGTCCTGTTGATTCTTTCTATTTTTTCTGTTTTCTACCTCATTTATTTCTTTTTAAGTTTGTATTGTGAATTATGTGGGTTTACATGGGAGAACATCAGTTTTACATTCATCCTATCATATTTTGTGTCATTGCAATGATCACAATCCCCTCCATGCTTCATCAAATAACCAAAGGATACACACCACATGCCCACCCTCCCGGCCATTAGTGCACATCCCCTATCCCTCCCTGACTCCAATGTTCCCAGCTGCTCCATATGTCCATGTCATCATCTCTGTCTCCATACCTTCATCTCTGGGTAGTGTATGCTCTCCGCTCATCTCACTTGAGGGTCCCAGGGACCCTCCTTTTATCCAAAAATATCGATCTCTATATTTCCGACCCTCACAGTCAGTCCTGATGGCAATTATTCACTATTGTACCACAAGAATCTTATTCCCATTTCCTTTCGCCAGCCTGGTCCCAACAGATTGGGAATCATTCAGTGGAGGTTCTGCCTACCCCTCCCTGCCCCGTCTAGAACTAGGCTCCCTCTTGAAAGCTTGTAAGCCAGTCACTTTTTGCCATTATAGACCCCCATCCCCATTTTGGGTAGCCAATGTCGTAGTTGCCTATCCCTATCAACCCTGTGTACCGAGGGCGTGGGAGTGATCCTTGCTATAAGGTTTGTTTCCTTTTTTGAGCAACTACATCCATAAGTATAGGTAAAGTTCATCCAATTGTAGTGGGTTTTGTTTTGTTTTTTCTCTCTTTCTTCCCTCTTCTTTCTTCTTCAAGTTAAGTTCTGATCATCCATCCATCAAAGCCAGGTCAAGTGGGTACTATCTGCAAGTATGGGTGCTCTTGTGCATCTCCCCTCACTTCATGTCAGCTGGATACGTCACTCTCTGCTCCAGTCCTCCGTGGCTATGTCACTGACCCTTGGCCCAGGAGTCCCCAGGTCATGTCGTAACTGCTTTCCATCTAGGTCTCCACTCGGGTTTACAGGAGTCTATTGAATGTGGTCGGACTTAGATCCCAATTTCATTGCTATTTTTTCCTCCTGTTCCCCTTGCCAGTGACCATCGTGGTCACCAGCCAGACCTCATGCCTGCTTGTGTATTTCTCTTGAGTCTTAGTTGTGGAAGGGAGTTTGCTCTGAGGGGACCCGTCTTGATGGCTTCTGGGCGAACAGCTTACTTGTTCCTGTAGTAATCAATCAGACTGCCATTATTGTTTCTGATTTTTCCTGCTGGTCTTTCTTCACGAAGTATCTTCTGGTTTTGTAGCTGCTCCAGGCTGGTCTGCTCATCCTTTCCAGTGGAAATTTCCCACCTCAGACAATTCTGGATGGGATTCTGGTTTCCACCTATGGTCTTATGCAATGCAAAAGCTCCACAGGGGTCTCTTTCACTGGGCAACTTCTAGCTCCCTTTAAGGAGGGTCTATACACTTAGGAGCACTGGTAGCGTAATGGTTACGAATTGGGCTGTGAACCGCAAGGTCAGCAGTTCGAAACTACCAGCTGATCTGCGGGAAAAAGATGAGGTTTTCTGCTCCCATAAAGATTTACAGCCTTGGAAACCCTGTACACGGTCACTATGAGTCGGAACTGACTTCATGGCACGTAACAACAACAGCAATACACTTTTGAAGACTGTGTTTCCATCTATCTAACCCTTCCCTGGAGTCTTGGTGTGGCATTATAGAATAAGCACTGAGGTGCTAACTGCAAAAATTGGAGGGTCAAACCTGCTACCTGCTCCTTGGAAACCTGATAAAGGGTCACTATGAGTTAGCCCGAACTAAATGGCACTTAACAGCCAAAGCCCTTTTCCGAAGACTTCTACACTCTGGTTTACACCAGGACAGCATGGCAGTTTGAAGATTCGCAATGGCCTCAGGTTGTTTTCCTTTTTTTAAAAAAAAAAATTAATGCTTTACTGTGAATTATGTGATAGTTTACATGGGAGGACATCAGCTTCGCATTGATCCCATCGTATATTGTTTCCTGCCATGGTTACAATCCCTTCCATGCATCATCGATCAACCAAAGGGTATACCCCGCAAGCCTGCCCCCCTATCATCTGCACACCACTCCTCTCTCTATCCAGGTCCAAAGTCTCCAGCTGCTCCATCTCCCCATGTCATCGTCTCTGCCTCTATCCCTGGCATCACTGCTTTTCTGGGTAGGGTTCTGTTCTCTGCTCTTCTCCTTCGATGGTCCCAGGGACCTCCATTCCTAGACTGTAAGGTTAATCACTCCCCTCCCTTTGCCCCAAAACGTCCACCTTTACAATTCTAGCTCTTACAATCAGTCCTGATAACAATTATTTGCTATTGTATCGCAAGGGACCTGACTAGTCAGAATGTATACCACTCAGTGGAGATTCCACCTTGCTTCATACCTTCTAAATCTAGGTCCCCTCTTGAAAGCTTATAAGTCAGTCACTTCTTCCTTCTATAGACCCCCCCATTCTGGGTAGCCAATGTCCAAGTTGCCCATGTCTGTCCTCTCCGTGTGTGGTAGAGGTGGGAATGATCCTCGCTGTGAAGATTTGTTCACACTTTTGAGCTATTGCTTCCATAGATGTGTGTCAAGTTCATCAAATTGTGTCAGATTATTCTTTTTTTCCCTCTTCTTTCTTCTTCTGTTTGAGCTCTGATCATCCAGCCAATGAAGCCAGGTCAAGTGGGTATTATCTGCAAGTGTGGGTGTAACCTGATGTGCATGTGCCCTCTCTTCTTATCAGCTGGATGCTTCATTCTTCACTCTAGTCCTCTGTGGCCATGTTGCTGACTCTGGGCCCAAGAGTCCCTTGGACTTGGCACAGTTGGCCAACCAGGTCTCCATCTGGGTTCACAGGAGTCTATTGAGCGTTGTAGGGCTTAGTTCATAGCTTCATTGCTGTTTTTCCCTCACTTCCCTTTATCAGTGACGAAAGTGGTCACCAATCAGAGCATGCATTCCCATTGAGCCTTAGTCTTAGAAGGAGGTTTGCCTTGAGGGGGACCTGGCCACATGCCTTGATGTCTCTTGGGTGAGCCACTTGTTTGTTCTTGTAGTAATCAGTCAGCCTGCCTATACTGTTTTGTGTTTTTCCTTTCAGTCTTTCTTTCAGGATGTATCTTCAGGCCTCTCCAGGCTGGTCTGCTTTTCCTTTCAAGTGGATGTTTCCCCTCAGAAGATTCTGGATGCTGATCAGGGTTCCATCTATGGTCTTGTGTAATGCAGGGGCTCTGCAGGAAACCTCCTTCACTGGGCACGTTGTATCCCCCTTTTATGTATTCCAATCAGTTATTGGCAGAAGATGGACTTACAAGCTTTCTATGGTGGTATTTCTGGCTATTTCTTTCTTTCCCCCTCCAGTGTCTATTTTATAGCCGTATCGGCAGGGAAACCAAGATTCAAAAGACAGACAAGTATCTTAACATCCCCCCCACCTTTTCCCCATTCAAACCATATTTCAATCTCTGTATCCCAAAGCCCTGTTGTTCCAAGGTTTTGCATACCTCATTATTTGCCTCTGTCCCAATTCAGTTTCATATTCTTCCTATCATGTTTCATTTAATTTTAGTGATTAAAATTCCCTCCGTGCCTCATCAAATAACCAAAGGATACATCCCACAGGCCCACCCACCCCCGCACCCCCTGGCTGTCAGCAAATAGCTTCTCTCCCTACCTGAGTCCCATGTCCCCAGCCAGTCCATCTGTCCATGCCATCATAGACCTCCCACCATTTTGGGTCTGGGCAGTTTCGTGTCCCCCCCCCCAAGGTATTCTTTTTTGTTGTTGTTAAGTGCCGTCGAGTCGGTTCCGACCCATAGAGACCCTGTACAGGGTTTCAGAGGGTGTAAATCTTTACGGGAGTAGAAAGTCTCATCTTTCTCCCACGGAGCAGCTGGTAGTTTCGAACCGCTGACCTTAAGGTTCGCAGCCCGATTCGTAACCACTATGCTATTCTAGTTAGTTGTATGTTGATCCAGGCCCACATGTTTTCTGTTGTAATGCTTCTGGCTGTTCCCCTCTCCCTCAAGTGTCTATTTCACAATGGTGGGCAAGGGAGAACAAGATTCAAATGAGGGCCAAGCATCCTAACATTATTCCCCTCTTTTCCCCCTTTCAAGCCATGCCTCAATCCCTGTATCCTGACGCCCTGTTATTCCAGGGTTGTACATACCTTGTCATTTAGCTCTGTTTCACCCAGCCCATGCAACCCTACCCAACCGTTCTCCCATACACCTTGTTCTTTTCCACCCTCCCCCTTCTTGTGTATTGCAACCCCCAACACTAGAACTATGATGTGTCTGCCCCTTACCCTGCTCTCCCATCCACCTTGTTCTTATTTTCCTCCTCCACCTTCTTGTGTATTGCCAGATGCCCCCTCCCCCACCCTCACTCCCAGGGTCTCTTGTGTCTATTCCCTTCCCTGTGTCCTTTCTTCCCCTCCCTGTCCACCTCTCTTCCCATATGTACCGGAGATTAGCACTTATATTTATATATTTTATATTTTAGATGTGTTGTAGTTTCCTATATATTTTAGAGATAAGTCCCTTATCTGATGTGTCGTTGCAAAATATCTTTTCCCATTCTGTGGGTTCTCTTTTTATTCTTTGAGTGAAGTCTTTTGATGCACATAAGTTTTTAATTTTCAGTATGTCCCACTCATCTATTTTGTCTATTTTTGTTTGTGTAGTTTTCAAAATGTGTGGTAGTCTGTATATGCCCTGAATTTGCACCCTCACATTTGTTCCTATTTTTGTATTGATGACCTTCATAATTTTGCGATTCACCTTTACATCTTTAATCCATGCTGAGTTTGTTTTTGTACAGGGCGTGAGGCAAAGGTCTTGTTCTACATATTGCTTTCCAGTTCTGCCAACACCATTTGTTAAAGAGACTGTCCCTTCCACATGCTATATGCTTAGGTACTTTGTCA
The DNA here is from genome assembly GCF_000296735.1 of Chrysochloris asiatica. Lineage (NCBI taxonomy): Eukaryota > Metazoa > Chordata > Mammalia > Afrosoricida > Chrysochloridae > Chrysochloris > Chrysochloris asiatica. The sequence goes on from NW_006408632.1 coordinate 3,224,618, forward strand.
AAAATCATTTGGCTGTATGTGGTTGGGTTAATTTCTGGATTCTCGATCTGTTCCATTGATCAATGTATCTTTCATTGTACCAGAACCAGGCTGTTTTCACCACATGTAGTAAATTTTGAAATTGGGGAGTGAGAGAACTCCAACCTTCTTCTTCTTTTTAGCAGTGCTTTGCTTATCCTGGGTCTCTTTCCTTTCCATATCAATTAAGCAATTGTCCTTTCAATGTCTTTGAAGAATGTTGTTGGAATCTGGATTGGTATTGCATTGTATGTGTAAATTGCTTTGGGCAGTATTGACATTTTCATGATGTTGAGTGTTCCTATCCAGAAACATGGTATGTTCTTCCACTTCTGTGGGTCTTTTTTGGTTTCTGGTAGTAGTGTTTTGTAATTTTCTTTGTATAAGTCCTTTGTTTCTCTGGTTATATTTATTCCTAAATATTTCATCCTTTGTGTGGCTGTTGTAAATGGTATTGCTTTCCTAATGTCCTTTTCATCGCTATCACTGTTGCTATAGAGGAATCCAACTGATTTTTGGATGTTGATCTTATACTCTGCCACTTTGCTGACTCTTTCGATGAGGTCTAGTAGTTTTGTTGTTGTTGTTGTTGTTGTTGTTTTACTGAGTCTTTGGGGTTTTCTATGTATAGGATCATATCGTCTGCAAATACAGAGAGTTTTACTTCCTCTTTGCCAATTTGGATGCCTTTAATTTCTCTATCATGCTTTATGGCTCTGGTTAAATCTTCCAGCACAATGTTGAATAGGAATGGTGATAAAAAGGGCATCCTTGTCTGGTTCTTGTTAGCAGGGGGAAAGCTTTCAGTTTTTCTCCATTGACAGTGATGTAGGTTCTTGGTTTTGTATATATGCTCTTGATTATGTTGAGGAATTTCCCTTCAATTCCTACTTTGTTGAGTGTTTTTTATCAGGAATAGATGTTGGATTTTGTCAAATGCCTTTTCTGCATCAATCAATATGATCATGTGGTTCTTTTCCTTTTTCTTATTTATATGATGGATTACGTTGATTGTTTCCTAATGTTGAACCATCCTTGCAACCCTTTTATTAAAGTGATTTGGTCATGATGTATTATTTTTTTGGTGTGCTGTTGGATTCTGTTGGCTAGGATTTTGTTGAGAATTTTTACGTCATTATTCATGAGAGATATTGGTCTATAGTTTTCTTTTTTAGTGATGTCCTTCACTGGTTTTGGTATGAGGGCTATACTTGCTTCATTAAAAGTGTTAGGGAGTTTTCCATCCTCTTCTATGTTCTGGAATAATCTGAGTAGAATTGGCGACAGTTCTTCTCTGAATGCTTGGTAGAACTCACCGTGAAGCTATCTAGGCCTTGGCTTTTGTTGGTTGGAAGTTTTTGATGACCTGATCAATTTCTTCTTTTATTATGGGTTTGTTCAAGCAAGTTTTCTACTTCATTATGAGTAAGTTTAAGTAGGTCGTGTTTTTCTACAAATATATCCATCTCATCTAAGTTTTCGAATTTTCTGGTATTCTGTTATTATCCTTTTCATTTCATTTGGTTCTGTTGTGATTCCACCTATGTGGTTTCTGTGATTTAATTGTGTACTCTCTCTCTTTTCTTTAGTTAGTTTTGCCAGTGGTCTGTCAATTTTGTTAATCATTTCAAAGAACCAGCTTCTTGTCCTGTTGATTCTTTCTATAGTTTTTCAGTTTTCCATCTCGTTTATTTCCGCTCTTACCTTTATTATTTTTCTTTTGGTGACTGTAGCTTCCCTCTGCTGATCTGCTTCTAATTGTTGAAGATGCTGTGTTAATGTGTTAATTTTAGTTCTTTCTTCTTTATGGATGTGTGCATTTATTGCAATGAATTGTCCTCTCAGCACTGCTTTCACCGTGTCCCACAGATTTTGGTATGTTGTATTTTCATTCTCGTTTGTTTCTAAGAACTTTGTGAATTCACGTTTAATTTCTTCTTTTACCCAGCCACTTTTTAGCAGGGTGTTGTTCAGTTTCCATGTATTCGACTTTATTGCCTTGGTCCTCTTATTGTTGTTTTCTAGTTTTATAACATTGTGGTCTGAGAAGATGCTCTGTAGAATTTTAATACTTGTAAATTTATGAAGGCTTGCTTTGTGACCTAACACATGGTCAATTCTGTAAAATGTTCCATGTGCACTGGAGAAGAATATGTATTGTGCTGTTGTTGGATTGAATGCTCTGTATATATCTATGAGGTCAAGTTGGTTGATTGTGTCCTTTAGTTCCTCTATAGGTTTTTCAAGTTTCTTTCTGGTTGTTCTGTCCCTTTTTGAGAGTGGTGTGTTAAAATCTCCCACAAAAATTTTAGATTTATCTATTTCTTTCTTCAAGTCCAGTAAAGTTTACTTCATGTATCTTGGTGCTCTTTCATTGGGAGCATATATATTTATTATGATTATGTTGTCTTGCTCAACTGACCTTTTGATCATGAGATAGTGCTGGTTTTTATCTTAAAGTTTACTTTGTTGGAGATTAGTATTGCCCTTCCTCTTTGTTTATTGTTTTAGTTAGCTTGGTAAATTTTTAGTCTGTTTTTGTCTTTGTGTTTAAGGTGTGTCTCTTGCAGGCAGCATATTGAAGGGTCTTGTTTTCTTATCCATTCTGCCACTCTGTCTCTTCACTAGTGCATTCAATCCATTGACATTCAAAGTAATTATTGATAGGTCTGAATTCATTTTATTGTTGCTATTATGTTACTTTTTTGGTGGTACTATTCATTCTTTTGTTCTGCATTCCTTCTTGTATTTGGTTTGTGTTTTTCATGCTGTTTCTTGTCAGTTTCTTCTTAGTTTTCAGGTTCTCTTGTTTTGCTTTGAAATTCATTTTTATGATAAGTTGTGAAGTATTAACTTTCTTTGGGGTTATTTTATAGTCTACTAACTTTTCTTTCCATTTAAGAAATCCATTGTGTCCTGTAATTTACCTGGCATCCGCACCTGTTGCTACGGTTGTCCCTTCTTTGACATTGACATATTTTTGGTCTTCAGTAGACCTCCCAGCTCCTTTGAGTTTGTTGTTATAGTCTTGTTCTGTTCTAGACTCTGCCATCTGTTGATTGAGCTCCAGATGGTGTTGCCACTCCTGTCAATCTCTGTTTGTTGTCTGTTTTTGTTGGTTTTTAGTCCACAGAAGTCCATTTAACATGTTTTGAAGTGCTGGGTTGGTTTTGATAAAATCTCTCAGATTCTGTTTATCCTGGAATGCTTTGATCACACCATCATATTTGTTTGATAGTTTTGCTGCATAGACGATTCTTGGTTGACAGTTTTTTTTTTTCCTATGTCTCCCCATTGCCTTCTTGCCTGCATGGTTTGTTCTGAATAGTCAGAGCTTAATCTAATTTTCTTGCCTGTTTAAGTGATGTTTCTCTGCTCCCTGACTGCTTTTAGTATACTTTCCTTGTCTCTGATTTTGGAGAGCTTGATTATTATATGTCTTGGTGACTTTCTTTTGGGGTCTATCCTTCCTGGGGTATGTTCACCTTCTTGAATGTTTATCTTCTCATCTTTCAAGATGTTAGGGAAGTTTTCTTCAAGAAGCTCTTCAACTATCTCCCCTGTGGACTTCTCTGATTCTTTCTGTTCCAGAATGCCAATAATTCTTAAATTGTTCCTCTTCATGTTATTCAGCATGAATCTTAGACAATCTTCAGATTTTTTGTATCCTTTTAGCTGCTTGTTTTTCTATGTTAGCAGTATTGAGAGATTTGTCTTCCAGCTTGCTACTTCTGGCTTCCATGTCTTCTAATCTGCTCCTTTCCCCTTTTAGCATATTGTCCATTTCTGATATCTTATTATTGATCATCTGGACATCTTTTTGCAGGTTTTGAATTGTTTCCAATGCTGTATCCATCTAATTTGATTGCTTCTGTAGTACTTTCCTGGCATCTTCCTTGTTTTCCTCCACCCTTTTTCAGAGAATTTGAATCTGTTTTCATATCATTCTTCTGAATTCCCTCTCAGGAATATCCCAAACCTACTCTTTCTCCTCTATAAAGCCTTTGTCTGTCTCCAACTCATTTGCATCAGCTACTCTCTTCTGTTTTTGAATGTGTTTCACTAAGGTTTTTTGCTTCTTATTTATCATGGTTATTTTTTTGTTATTATTTTAAGTTTGTGAACTCTTCATTGTTAGTTGTTCGATTACTGGGTGTCTCCTGGTGAATATGATCATGAGATAGTCTTCCCTTATCACATGTAATGCTTAGCGGGTGTTGTTGGGTCTTGTTAATACGGGGTATTCTCTCATAGCTTGGCTATATGGCCACAATTGCTGCCTCTTCTTAGATAACGTAGGGAGGAAAAGCTCCCACTTCCAGGATAGATGTGTGATCAAAAGGACCATAGCAGAAGTAATATAAATGCATAGACAAAAATCACTTTGGAGTAGAAATGAAGCTGTGGTTGACTGTCCCGTGCTACTCTGTCAGTCAGTGTGTGTGCAAATAGAAGTCTCCAGAAGGGGGGTGGGGTGATCACTCTCTCAGGCCTCTCTCTAGTCACTACCGTAGAGGTGTGCAGGTAGATATTGGGGAGTTAATGGGAGAAAGACTGTCCACTATTTTTGTCTCTGAAGGTCAGTTATCTGCGTGTGCTCAGTGCAATTCTTGGGATGGTTGAGTCCTATTATGCTGGGTTTTTATGGATTGCTTTGAATTCGTCCTTCGCAGGGAGCTCAGGCAGCACAGTGGCCACAGATTGCAAGGACAAAAGCTGGAAATTCCAAGCTGCTACCTGGGAGCAAGGCGAGGCATCCTGCGCCTGCTCAGACCCACAGCCTCAGAACCACACAAAGGTCGCTTGCAGTCTGTACCTATTCCAAGCTGCACTGATATGAGAGGTTCAGCTGGGGAACTTTTGGATCCATGGGTCTGTGGGTGACATCATAAGTCACCGCCAAGCTCCCTCTCTCTGTACAGTGGGAAAACTGTACCGCCTGATGTCCGGGCTGACAAATGAAGTTGGGACACGGAGAGAGAGAGAGAGGAAGAAATGTGTGCATTTATTATAATAAATTGTCCTCTCATCACTGCTTTCGCCATGTCCCAAAGATTTTGGTATGTTGTGTTTTCGTTCTCATTTGTTTCTAGGAACTCTAAATTCACGCTTAATGTCTTCTACTACCCAGTCACTTTTTAGCAGGGTGTTATTAAGTTTTCATGTATTTGATTTTCTTTCCTTGGTCTTCCTATTGTTGATTTCTAATTTAATAGGATTGTGGTCCAAGAAGATGCTTTGTAGTATTTTGATATTTGTAAATTTATGGAGATTTGTTTTGTGGCCTAAGACATGGTCTATTCTGGAGACTGTTTCATATACACTGGAAAAGAATGTGTTTTGTGCAGTTGAGTTGAATGCTCTGTACACATCTATGAGGACCAGTTGGCTGATTGTGTTGTTTAATTATTCTGTGACTTTATCAAGTTTCTTTCTAGTTGTTCTATCCATTTTTGAAAGTGGTGTATTAAAATCACCCACTATTATTGTAGATTCGTCTATTTCTTTCTTCAAACCTATTAGAGTTTGCTTTATATATTTTGGAGCTCTTTCACTGGGAGCATAGATATTTATTGTGGTTATGTCATCTTGTTCAATTGTCCCTTTAATCATGATTTAATGTCCATCTTTATCTATTATGCTGTTTTTTGCCTTAAAGTTTATCTTATCAGAGATTAGTATTGCCACTCCTGTTCAGTTTTGATTGCAATTAGCTTGTAATATTTTTTTTCCACCTTTTGACTTTTAATCTATTTTTGTCTCTCTGTGTGAGATGTCTCTTTCAGAGAGCATATTGAAGGATCTTGTTTCCTTATCCATTCTGCCACCCTCTCTCTTAACAGGTGCATTTAATCCATTTACATTCAGTGTAATTATTGATAGGCATTGATTAATTGCTGCCATTATTATTATTTTTTTGTGTGTGTGGTGTTGCTGCTTTCTTTGTATCTTTTTTGTGAGTTTCCTCATAGTTTTAATATATCCATGTTCTTCTTGGATTTTCATTGTCTTGGTATGTTGTGAAGCGTTAATTGTTTTTGACGTTGCCTTATAGTCCATTAACTTCTTTTTCCATTTAGTACAGTCTATTTCATTCTGTAATCTACCTGGGTCTTTGTTTCTATGTTTTTACCTTCTTTTACATTGTAATTGTTTTGATCATAGACTGACCTCCCACCTTCTGAGTTTGTTCTTATAGTTTTGTTCTGTTCTCAACTCTTTCTTCTGTCAATTTAATTACACTGTCGTATTTGATTGATAGCTTTGCTGGGCAAAGGATTCTTGGTTGGCAATTCTTTTCTTTCAGGGTTTTATAAATGTCTCCCCATTTCCTTCTTCCTTGCATGGTTTCTGCTGAGAGATCCAAGCTTAATCTGACATTGTATATAACACTTCCATTTTCCCTAGCTGCTTTCAGGTGTGTCCTTATCTTTGATTTTGGAGAGCTTGATTATGATATGTCTAGGTGATTTTCTTTTGGGGTCTATCCTTCATGGGGTTCATTTAGCTTCTTGATTGTTTTTCTTTTCACTTTTCAGAATGTTAGAGAAATTTTCTTCTAGCTATTCTTCAACTATTTCCTGTGTGGGCTTGTGTGATTCTTCTTGTTCTGGAATAACGATAATTCTTAGCCTATTCCTCTTCATGTTGTTCAACATGAATCTTAGCCCTTCTTCAGAATTTTTATCCTTTTTTGTGTTTGTTCTTCTATCTTAGTCATATTGAGAGATTTGTCTTCCAGATTACTGGTTCTGTCTTCTTCTATCTTAGTCATATTGAGAGATTTGTCTTCCAAATTACTGGTTCTGTCTTCCATCACTTCCATTCTTCTCCTTTGCCCTTTCTGAGTATTATCTATTTCTGATATTCTATTATTGATTCTTTGGACCTCTTTCTGTAGGTTTTGAATTGTTTCTAATGCTGTATCTATCTTATTTGATTATTCCTGTAGCATTTTCATGGCTTCTTTCTTATTTTTCTCAACTTCATTGTAAAGTATTTTGAAACATTTTATAATCATTTCTCTGAATTCCTTTTCAGGCATTTCCAAGGCCTGCCCTCCTTCCAGAATGGAGTCCAGGTCTAACTCTAGGTCATTTGTCTCAGACATTTTATCTTGTTTCTGGACATGTGCATGTTTAGTGTTTATCTGTGGCCTTAATACTTAACTTAGTATGTGTTTTGGTATTTTTTATGCTTTCTGATTGCTTCCAAGTAGATATGATCAGGATGTGGGCTTCCCCTTTCACTCTTCTTATTGTTTAACTCAAGGAGTTCTGGTAGTGTAGTGGTTACAAATCAGGCTGCTAACCTCAAAGTCAGCACTTCAAAACTACCAGTTGTTCCGCGGGAGAAAGATGAGGCTTTCTGCTCCTGTACAGATTCACAGCATCGGAAACCCTGGGCAGGGTCCCTGTGAGTTAGAACTGACTCCACAGTTCTTAACAACAACAACATTGCTTAACTCAAAGTAACTTTCACAGGTGTTTTCTGCCTCCTATGTATATGACAGTTAGTATTGGTTCTTGTCTGGGTTTTGGTGTAGAGTGTGATTGTGGTTTGACTATATGGCAGCAGTTGCTGACTCTTCTTGGGTTATATAGGGAGAGAAAGGGTACCCCAAAAGTAGAAGGGGAGAATAAAACAGAAAATCAGCACCAGCAAAAACAAAACAAAACAAAACAAAAAAACAAGAAAAAACAAAACTAGACTGAATACTGCAGTTTATAATCACAGAAAAGAGAGAGGATAGAGAGAAGAAAAAGAAAAAATAAATCTGTAGCCTATTATAAGTATGGCTTTAATGTCCTCTCTTCAGCTTCTTGCTTTCAAAGCTGCCTGAGAGATTGCAAGATGCCACTGTTGGTTGTCTTGCTATACCTCAGGCTTTAATTTAATTTTTGGTCTGTTTTAAACTCTTTTCCCCTCTACAGCCCTGTCCTGGCCTTTCCCATATTAAAAAAAAAAAAAAAAAAAAAAATTCAGGGCCTGCTCTTGGGCTGAGTATCTGTGCATATGTGTGGCAGAAGAATCCACCAGCGGTGAGGGAGGGAGTGTCCACTTGCTCAGGCTCCCCCTCTAATCACCAGAATGGAGGTGCGCAAACAGTGGGTGGGGCCAATGACCAGATACCAAAAAATAAAAAATAAAATCAGAACAAAGCAAAACCAACAAAGTGTATTGTCCACCTTTTGCTAGAAGGTTCCCGTGGCATTTTTCCATGGTGTTTCTGCTCCCCCACTTGGTCTTGCCATTTGGTCTCACATAAGATATTGGCTCTGGGCCTCTGAGCCCAGCAGTTTCAGAAGTATGTGATTTCTTACTTCAGCTTCAAGTTCCACTAGCTATAAGCCTTCAAACTTTTAAAATAGTCCCAGCTATGTGGTTCTGAGTTTCGGAGCTCTGCCCTAGATCTGCTTTGCCTGGTATTCTGTGGGATGGCTGACAGCGAACTTCACTGCACCTCCACCCTAGCTGCCATCAAGCCTTGCCTCTGTATTATTTTTTGATGAGCTGCTGGATTCTGTTGGCTAGGATTTTTGAGAATTTTTGCATCTATGTTCATGAGGGATATTAGTCTATAATTTTCTCTCTCAGTGATTTCCTTCCCTGGTTTTTGTATGAGGGTTATGCTTGCTTCATAAAATGTATTAGGAAGTTTTCCATCCTCTTCTATATTCTGGAATTATTTGAGTAGAATTGGTGACATCTCTTCCCTGAATGTTTGATAGAACTCACCAGTAGAGACATACATACCTAGACTTCGTTTGGTTGGAGTTTTTTGATGACCTGATCAATTTCCTCTTTTGTTATGGGTATGTTCAAGTTTTCTACTTCACTCTGTGTAAGTTGAGGTAGGTTGTGTTTATATAAAAATGTATCCATATCTCTTCTAAGTTTCAAAATTTGTTGGAGTACATTTCTTCATAGTATTTTGTTAATATCCTTTTGATTTTCTTTGGTTCTGTTTTGACATCACCCATGTGGTTTCTAATGTGTGTTATTTGTGTCTTCTCCCTCTTTTCTTTTGTTAAATTGCCAATGGTTTGTCAATTTTATTTAACCTATCAAAGAACCAGCTTATTGTCCTGTTGATTCTGTGTATAGTTTTTCGGTTTTCCATCTCATTTCTGTTCTAATATTTAATATTTCTTTTCTTTTGGTGACTGTAGATTCTCTCTGTCAGTTTGTTTCTAATTGTTGGAGATGTTGTGTTAATGTGTTAAGTTTGGTTCTTTCTTCTTTTTGGATGTGTGCATTTATTGCAATAAATTATCCTCTCAGCACCCACTTTTGCCATGTCCCAAATATTTTGTTATTCTTTGTTTTCTTTCTTGTGTTTTTCTAGGAACTTTGTGACTTCATGTTTAATTTCTTCTACTACCTAGTCCCTTTCAAGCAGGCTGTTATTCAGTTTCCATGTATTTGACTTTATTTCCTTGGCCTTCCTTTTCTTGATTTCTAGTTTTATAGCTTTGTGGTCTGTAAAGATGCTTTGTTATATTTTGATGTTTGTAAATTTATGGAGGCTTGCTTTGTGACCTAACACATGGCCAATCTGGAAAATGTTCCATGTGTATTGTGCTGTTGTTGGGTTGAATGCTCTGTACACATCTATGAGGTCTATTTGGTTGATTGTGCTGTTTAGGTCCTCTGTATCTTTGTCGAGTTTCTTTCTGGTTGTTGTATCCCCTTTCAAAAGTGGCGTATTAAAATCTCCTACTATCATTGTAGATTTGTCTACTTGTTTCTTTATTTCTAGTTGGGTTTGCTTCATATATTGTGGTGTTCTTTCATTGGGAGCATAGATATTTATTATGGTTATATCTTCTTACTCAGTGGACCCTTTAATCATGAGATAGTGTCCTTCTTTATCTCTTATGATAGTTTGTGTCATCACAGATTAGTATTTCCACTCCTGCTTGTTTTTTTTGCAAATAGTTGGTATATTTTTTTTCATCCTTTAACTTTTAGTCTGTTTTTGTCTTTGTGTGCTTTATGTATGTCTCTTGCAGGCAGTATATTGAAGAGTCTTGTTTGCTTATCCATTCTGCCCCTTTGTGTCTCTTCACTGGTGCATTTAATCCATTGACATTCAGTTTAATTATCAAAAGGTATGAATTAATTAATGTCATTATGTTAATTTTTTGTGGTGCTGTTCATTCCTTTGTTCTGCATGCCATCTTGTGCTGAGTTCATTATTTTCTGCTATTTCTTGTCAGTTTCTTCTTAGTTTTAATGTTTCCTTGTTCTGCTTGGATCTTCATTTTCATGGTAAATTGTGACTTACTAACTTTCTTTGAGGTTACCCTATAGTCTATTAACTTTTCCTCCATTTAAGAAAGTCTATCAATCTGCTTGACTGCCTCACCACCTGGATCTCTTTTCCTTGGTGTTCCCGCATGGTGTTGCCACGACTGTTAATCTCTGGGTGTTGCCTGTTCTTGTTGGTTTTCAATCCAAAGAACTCCCTTTAGGATGTTTTGAAGTGCTTGATTGACTTTGACAAAGTCTCTTAGCTTCTGTTTATCCTGGAATGTTTTGATTGTACCATCGTATTTCATTGACAGTTTTTCTGGGTAGACAATTCTTGGTGGCAGTTTTTTTTTTTTTTTTTTTTTTTTTCTTTTAGCATTTTATATATGTCTGCCCAATGCCTTCTTGACTGCATAGGTTCTGATGAGAAGTTAGAGCTTAAACTGATTTGCGTGCCTTTGTAAGGAACATTTTTCTTTTTCCTGGCTGCTTTTAGGATTCTTTCCTTGTCTTTGATTTTGGAGAGCTTGATTATTATATGTCTTAGTGATTTTTATTTTTAGGGATCTATCCTTCCTGGGGTTCGTTCAGCTTCTTGAATGCTTATCTTCTCATCCTTCAAAATCTTAGGGAAATTTTCTTCCAGCAGATACTCAACTATCTCCTCTGTGGACTTCTGTGATTCTTCCTGTTCTGGAATGAATAACAATAATTCTTGGTATTACTCTTCATGTTATCCAACATGAATCTTAGACTCTATTCATAATTCTTAAGGTATTCCTCTTCATATTATCCAACATGAATCTTAGACTCTCTTCAGAATCTTTTATCCTTTTTTTTTTTTGCTTGCTCTTCCATCTTAGCCGTATTGAAAGATTTGTGTTCCAGCTGGCTGGTTCTGGCTTCCATCTCTTCAATTCTACTGCTTTGCCCTTTAAGTTATTGTCCATTTATGATACTTTTTAAAATTAATCATCTGTATCTCTTTTTGAATGTTTTGAATTGTTTCCAAGGCTGTGTGTATGTTGTTTCATTGTTCCTATAGCACTTTCCTGACTTGTTCTTTATTTTCCTTTTATGTTGGGTTTTTACAGTGTGCAAATACAATTTGGTTGTATGGCAAGACCTGCTGTCTCTTGTTAGGTAAGGTAGGAATAAAGGCTCTGGCCCAAGTAAAGAGTGTCAACTTTAGGACTTAAAAGTCCCAGAGTTAGACACCATAAGAAGCAGCCAAAGGATTAACTTGTGGGACTGCTGGAGCTTTCAGGGATTTCCTCGTTGGTTGTGGGAAAAGTGTACCCTGTGAGCATAACACTGGACCATTTTGGGGGTGTGCTCCCTCCTTCCTGAAGATGCCCCAGCTGGGCAGAGAGGGTGTGACAGGGGAGAGAATGAAAGAAAAGTAAAAATAAGTCAACACACCTCTTCTTCCACAAGTGGCTCAGTGTCTTTCACTCTGTATCAGGCTGGCTGTGGCCCTGCCCTCTGATTGCCTCCCAAGCTTTGGCCCGCAGGGAGCATCCTAGTTAATTCCAAAATTTCTGTTTATTACTGCCACAGTCAGATTTCTCCACCAGTGAGTGCTGAAAACTGATTACCCCCTATTTATATTAGCTATAAAGCTTTTGAACTGTTTTTGGCAAGTGCTTTCTCTGTTTTTTTTTTTTTTTCATGCCTCCCACAAGGAGCCTCCACCGCCTGTCTCCACTTCTCCTGCCCCTAAACTGAAGTCCTGAATGAGTCATAATTTCTTAAAACAGAAAAGAAAATATTTCTAAATAGTTAAAAAGCTGAATTTCCTTTAAAATTGGGACCTTCTGTTTCAGGTCATTTTCTTGAGTGTTGATTAATTATGACTTGGCAAGTGAAGTAACATTTAGCTTTTTAGTTGATGTTACTTTTGAGTTTGGGTTGTTATTTGATGCCTAAAAATTTCTGATGTTATTGAAAGTGTTTAATTAACTGTGCGATCTATACCTTAACAGACTGTTTAATTAAGCATATGTCACTAAACATAAGGAGAATTTTCCTTTCCTTTCTCACAGAAACTTTGAAGCTCCAAAGTCATTTTTTGTTATAATTTCTGAGGTGCATGATAAATTCAATTTGCACTGTTTTCAAATACTCTGACCACTGATAGCATATTGAACCATAGTGCTGGACATGCAGTAAGAAAATCTCATTATAAATTGAAATGTTGCACACATACATTAAAAATTAAGTTATATAGAAGTTATCTCACTTGGCAAAGACTAATGTCAGAAGATGCATCTTAATATTTTATATATCCTATAAAATATTTAAAAATCACTATTCTCTTCTCTTGAGAAGAATATAAAGTTTCAATAAACTTATCATCCACAAAATATTGTGACATATGAGCTACACATATTTTGTGCTACGAGTATTATATGAAAGTTTCAAGAGGCAATTTCTATCAGGTTTAGAATGGTATTCTTATGTTTTTATGTTACTTCCAGAAATTTATAATGGGATTGCAATCAAGATGGAGGATCAGGTAGACATGCAGTGTGGAGCTCTGTCAACAACAACATGGAATACCGGGCCAAGAAGGCTCAGGGGAAAGTGCTGGAACTCTGAAACAAATATAAAGGTATGTTTGGAGGAATGGAGGGCTTACAGCTGGGGAAATTTGTTGGAGAATCTAGAAATTCATTGTTTTCTAGCTCAAGATGCTCAGCTGTTCCTGGAGCCACCATCTTGGGAGAGAACACATTGATTGTATCAGGATTGATATAGAAACTTAAAGTGACAGTTTCACCATAAAACCAAATGGCCACCACTCATCTGTCATGCTGTGGTGGCTTGAGTTGCTGTGATTCTGAAAGCTATGCCACCGGTATTTTAAATAACCAGCAGGGTCACCCATGGTGGACAGGTTTCAGATGAGCTTCCAGACAAAGACAGACTAGGAAAAAAGAGTGACAGACTACTTCCAAATTGCTAGTCCCTGAAAACCTTATGAATAGCAGAGAAACACTGTCAGGTACAGGGCCAGAAAATGAGCCCCTCAAAATGCGACTGGGGAAGAGATGCCTCCTCGAAGTAGAGTTGACCATGTTGACGTGAATAGATTTAAGCTCGTGGGAGAAAAGCCCACAGAACCTTCATTTGCTGATGGGGCACAACTCCAAATGAAGAGAAACAGCTGTAAACATCATTGAAAATCTGAACATGGAATGTACGAAGTATGAATCTGGGAAAATTGGAAGTTGTCAAAAATGAAATGGAACTCATCAACATTGATATCTTAGGCATTAGTGAGCTGAAATGGGCTGGTATTGGCCATTTTGAATCTGACAACCACATGGTTTTCTATGCAGAGAATGACAAATTGAAAAGGAATGGTGTTGCATTCATCGTCAAAAAGAACATAGCTAGATCAGTCATAAGCTACAACGTTGCAAGTGATAGGATAATATCCATGAACCTACAAGGAAGCCCAGTTAATACCACTATTATTCAAATTTATGGACCAACCAGTAATGCCAGTGAGGATGAAATAGAAGAATTCTACCAGCTTCCTCAATCTGAAATCGATCAAATATGCAATCAAGATGTATTGTTCATTACTGGTGATTGGAATGCAAAGGTTGGGAGCAAAGAGGAAGGACCAGTAGTTGGAAAATATGACCTTGGTGATACAAATGATTCTGGAGAACGCATGATAGATTTTTGCAAAACCAATGATTTGTTTATTCCAAATACCTTCTTTAGACAGCAAAACAGATGACTATACACATGGACCTTGCCAGATGGAACACATAGAAATCAAATTGACTACATCTGTGGAAAGAGGCCATGGAAAAGCTCTACATCATCAGTGAAAACAAGGCCAGGGACAGACTGTGGAAGAGACCATCAATATTACTCACATGCAAATTCAAACTGAAGCTGAAGAAAATGAAAACAAGTCCGCAAGAGCCAAAATATGACCTTGAATTTATCCCACCTGAATTTAGAGATCATCTGAAAAACAGATTTG
>NW_006408632.1:3239390-3240900 GCF_000296735.1 Chrysochloris asiatica
CATACATTGACAGAGAACTTCCAGAGGTTCAAGTTGGATTCAGAAGAGGCCATAGAATGAGAGATATCATGGCTGATGTCCGATGGATCTTGGCTGAAAGCAGAGAATATCAGAAAGATGTTTACCTATGCTTTATTGACTCTACGCAAAGGTTTTTGATTGTGTGGATCATGACAAGCTATGGACAACATTGCGAAGTATGAGTATTCCAGAACCCTTAATTGTACTTCTGAGGAATCTGTACATGGACCAAGAAGCAGTTGTTCTAACAGAGCATGGGAACACTGAATGTTTTAAAATTGGGAAAGGTGTGCAACATGGTTGTGTTCTTTCAGCATACTTATTCAACCTGTATGCTGAGCAAATAATACGAGAAGCTGGGTTCTATGAAGAAAAATGTGGCATCATGATGGGAGGAAGACTCATTAACAACCTGTGCTATGCAGATGATACAACCTTGCTTGCTGAAAGTGAAGAGGACTTGAAACATATACTGGTGAAGATCAAAGAGCACAGCCTTCGGCATGGATTACATCTCAATGTAAAGAAAACAAAAATCCTCACCACTGGACCAAATAACAACATTTTTATCAACGGAGAAAAGATTGAAGTTGTCAAGGACTTCAATTTTCTTGGATCAACTATCAACACTTGTGGAAACAGTAGTCAAGAGATCAAAGGACGTATTGCATTAGGCAAATCTGTTGCACAGGAACTTTTTAAAGTGTTGAAGAGCAAAGACGTCAGCTTGAGGACTAAGGTGTTCCTGAACCAAGCCATGGCATTTTCAATGACCTTATATGGATGCAAAAGCTGGACAGTGAATAAGGAGGAGCGTAGAAGAATTGATGCCTTTGAATTGTGGTGTTGCAGGAGAATACTAAAAGTGCCATGGGCTTCCAAAAGAACCAATAGATCTTTTTTGGAAGAAGTGTAGCCAGAGTGCTCCTTTGAGGCCAAGATGGCTAAACTTCATCTCTCATACTCTGGACATATTGTCAGGAGGGAACAGTCTCTGGAGAAGGGTATTATGCTTGGTAAGATTTAGGGTCAGAGAAAAAGAGAAAGACCCCCAATGAGATGGCTTGGCCAGGTGGCAGCATTGATGGACTCAAGTGTGGCAGCAGTAGTGAGGTTGGCCCAGGATTGGACATTGTTTCATTCTGCTGTCCATGGGGTTGCTATGAGTTGGTTCTGACTCGATGGCACTTGACAACAACATAATGGGTTTAAATGCTCTCTCCAACATCCAAGTGTTTTGTCACCTAATCCAACTCTTTATCAACACATTTCATCTTTCAAGAAATCCAGTTTTCCCTTTTACCATTACTGTGATTGACTTTAGAACTGATTATATCAAACAGAGATCAAGCTTGAAACAGATCATGAGGTTTTTGTTCAGTTTTATTTTTAATTAAAACAGAAATGTTGTTGTTGTTGTTAAGTGCCGTCGAGTCGGTTCCGACCCATAGCGACCCTGTACAGGGTTTCCGAGGGTGTAAATCCTTAC
>NW_006408632.1:3241000-3256579 GCF_000296735.1 Chrysochloris asiatica
GCTGGTAGTTTCGAACCGCTGACCTTAAGGTTCGCAGCCCGATTCGTCAAAACAGAAATGACAGAGCTTTTAAATAAAGAAAAAAATTGAATGGAAACCCTAAACATACTCTGGAAAAAATTATAAAAATTGACATTGAAGTATCAAATTAACAATGCAAATGGAAGATTTAAGTTTCCTGTGGGCTAAAGGAAAGAATACAAAAGACATTAAAATTGTAAATTGAAATTTCAATCCAACAGTACTTGAAGTTATTTTTATTTTCTAAGTTCAAATGATAACTGTGGAGGGTGTATAGACAGTCATCAATCATGAGTTTTTCAGAAAGTGAAGATTGTATGGTCAATAAACAGAATTGTACTTAACTCCTAGCAGGTGGGAGAAAGCGCAGTGCAGTCATTCTTGCTGTTGTTATCTGTCATCCAGTTGGTACCAACTCATAGCAAACTTATGCCCAATAGAACGAAACACCACCTGGTGGTGTGTCAAGCTCACAATCCATCTCATTGGGGGTCTTCTTCTTTTTCTCTGACACTCTACTTTACCAATCATGATGACCTTCTCGGGGGACTCCCGATATTAAGTATGTCCAAACTACGAGAGGCAGAGTCTGGACATCCTGGCTTTTAAGGAGCATTCTAGTTGTACTTCCTCCAACGTGGACTTGTTTGCTCTTCTCGTGGTCGATGGGTACTTTTACTCTTCTCCATCTAACTCAAATGCATCAATTCTTCTATTGTCTTCCTTATTCATTGTCCAATTTTCACATGCATCTAAGGGTATTGAAAATACCACATCTTGGGTCAGGCGCACCTTACTCTTCAAACTGACATCTTTGCTCTTCAACACCTAAAAGATGTCTTGTGCAGTAGATTTGCCTAATGCAATAAACTGTTTGAATTCTTGACTGCTGCTTCCATGAATGGTAATGTTATTTAATGATCCAGTGGTGAGAATTTTTTTCTTTACACTGAGGTGCAACCCTTACTAAAAGCTGTGATCTTTCATCTTTATCAGTGAGTTTTAAAAATCCTCTTCACTTTCAGCAAGAAAGATTGTGTCATCTGCATGTCATAGGTTGTTAATGAGTCTTCCTCCAATCCTGATGCCATGTTCTTCTTCATATAATCCCGCTTCTCCAGTTATGTGCTCAGCAGACTAACTGAATTGTTGTTAAGCATCATCAAATCAGTTCTAACCCATAGCGACCCTGTATAGGGTTTCTGAGGAGTTGCTGAAGAGCTTGAATCACTAACTTTGTGGTTCAAGTGACTTTTCAGTCCAGCCCATTAATCACAGTGCTAAACCAGGACTCCCACTGGTTGAATAGGTATGGTGAAAGAATACAACCCTGGTGCACACCTTTCCTATTTTTAAGCCCTTCATTGTCCCCTTATTAGTATTATTAGTACACTGTAGGCTTTTAATAGAAGAAGTTCTGGTGTGGTGCTGTGGGTTAATGCACTGGATTGCAAAGTCCATTTGAGCCACAAAGTTGGTGGTTCAGGCTCTCCAGCCACTCTTCAGAAACCCTATACAAGGTTGCTATGGGTCAGAATTGACTTGATGGCTCTTCACAATGACAAAAACAACCACAACTCATACAACAAGAAATCAAAAGGTCATTGATGAGATAGGAAAGAAGGAAAAGACCAAAACGGATTTCATAAGAGACACTGAAGCTTAGTCTCCATTGAAAATCTGCTAAACTTAATGGAAGACATGAGGAGATAAAAGAGCTAAACAGAAAATTTCAAATTGAAGCTCAAGAATAATGAACAAACACTTGGAGTTAGCATTTCTCAAACTGAAGGAACCTATGAAAAAACTCAGCCTTGACTTACAATATTTAAGGATTCTGTTGGCAAAATGGAGTCCTGGAGATGTCGATTAATGCACTGGACAGTAATATCAGTTTGAACTGCAAGGTTGGCAGTTCAAGCTCACCTGCTGCTCCTTGAAAAACCTATACAGGGTCTCTATGGGTCGGAACAGATTTGACAGCAGTTAATAACAACAACAACATTGGCAAAATACTGAGTGATGCTCAAAGCATCAAAAGCAGATGAAAAGAATACACAGTCATTGTAAAAATAAATGATCAATGTTCAACCATTTCAAGAGGCAGTATATGAACAAGAGCCAATAGTACTGACAGAATAAGTCCAAGGTGCACTGAAGACATTGGCTAAGGACAAGACTCTGGAAATGGATGGAATACAAATGGAAATCTTTCAACAAGGTCTTGCAGCACAGGAGGCACTCACTCATATATGTCAAGAAATTTGGAAGACAGCTATCTCTGGTCAACTGATTGATTGAAAAACTCCATATCTGTGCCCATTCCAAAGAGAGGTGACCCAATGGAATGTGGAAAGCATCCTGCAAAATCATTAATATCACATGCAAGTAAAGTTTTGCTAAAGATAATTCAAAAATGACTACAAGTGTACATTGACAAGGAACTGCCAGAGGTACAAGCCAGATTCAGCTGAGTACATGGAACGAGGGATACTATTGTTGGTTTCAGATGAATCTTGGCTGAAAGCATAGAATAATAGAAAAGAGTTTAGTTGTGATTTATTAACTATGCAAGGACTTTTGACTATGAGGAACATGACAGACTATATGTAATATTTCAAAGAAATGGTATTTCAGAACACTTAATTGTGTTCATGAGGAACCTGCACATAGACCAAGCTGCAGTTATTCAAACAAAACAAGGAAACACTGAATGGTTAAAATCAGGAAAGGTATGTGCCAGGGTTGTATTCTTTTGCCATACTTAATCAATCTTTATGCTGAGAAAATAGTCCAAGAAATTGGATTAAATGAAGAAAAAATGGCATCAGGATTGGAGACCCATTAACAACCTGTAATATGCAGATGATACATCCTTGCTTGCTGAAAGTGAAGAGGACTTAAAATATGTATTGATGAAGATTAAAGACCACAGACTTCAGTACTGGCTGAACCTCATGAAAGAAAGAAAATCCTCACATTGGAACAATAAATAGCATTACAATAAATAGAAAACAAATTGAAGATGTCAAAGACTTTATTTTGCTTGGATCTACTCGTGGAAGCAGCAGTCAAGAAATCTAATGACGTGTTGCATTAGGCAAATATGTTGCACAAGACCTCTTTAAATTGTTGAAGAGCAAAGATGTCAGTTTGAGGAATGAGGTGGGCTTGACCTGAGCCATGGTATTTTCAATAGCCACATATGCATATGAAAGTTGGACAATGAATAAGGAAGAACGTAGAAAAACTGATGGATTTGAGTTATGGTGTTGGAGAAGAATATTAAAAGTACCATGGACTGCTAGAAGAACAAACAAATCCATTTTGGAGGAAGTACAGCCAGAATGCTCCTTAGAAGCCAGGATGTCAAGAGTGTGTCTCTCATGCTTCAGATATACTTTCAGATGGGCCAGTCACTGGAGAAGGACATCAGGGGGTCATTAAAACGTGGAAGACTCCCAACACGGCTGATTGGCATGGTTGCTGCAGCAATTGGCTTAAGTGTAACACTTATTGTGAAGATGGCAAAGGACCTGGCAGTGTTGTGTTCTGTTGTGTATAGGGTCACCATGAGTCAGAGCTGATTTGGTGGCACCTAACAACAACAGACCTAAAGATAATTAGTTGATAATTAAGGTTCACACATGGAATGTGTTCTTTTTAGTGCAAACTACTGTTCACTTTAATTAAGGTGCAATGATTGGAACAATTTTAAAGTATAATTTTTTAAAAAACTTATTACATGGTGTTGTGCTCTAAGATAAGCACTGAACTACTAAACAAAGGTGGTGATTATGTGCTGTGGAGTTGGTTCCGACTCATAGCGACCTTATACAGGGTTTCCAAGTCTGTAAATCTTTACGGGAGCAGACAGCCTCATCTTTCTCCCGTGGAACAGCTGGTAGGTTCAAACTGCTGACCTTAAAGTTCGCAGCCCAAGTCATAACCACTACACTACCAGAGGTAGATGGTTCAAATCCACCAGTTACTCCTTGAAAACCCTATACAGGGTTGCTATGAGTTGGAAGCTACAGCACTTAACAATAACAACAACAAGTTGTATAAACTTGAGGATATGCTCTACCACAAGAAAGAATCAGTAGACTAGGTCCAGTTTTAGTTTTCAGTTCAAATGGATAGACAGGAGACACTCCCATGAAAATCTTTGCAAAGAGTAAAATGGAGAGTACCAAGAGTAAAATGCAAAGTGTATCAGTTCCTGCAAGAATCACAACTAACATCAGTCAAAATGTTTCTTAAGCATAATTACTTTACAACCATATTCAAAGTTTTCAAAGAATCATGATTACATAAAGGAAAGAACTCAGTGATTTAGGAGTTTTTCCACAAGAACAAATTTATCAAAGTACTGAATTTGATGCTTGTATTATGTTCATTTTAATTACTGGATCCTGCTGTGGAGGGATTAACTTTAGGAAATGAGGAGAGAGAAACTTAGGTTTGGCATCCATAAACATGTTTAGTTTATTGCAAGGTAGTCATGGCAAGGCACCCAAGTAAAACCTCCCAACATTTAGTTAGAACTGGAGAATCAGAATTAATGATTACAAATACTGTCTTAGTTCAGTGGTTACAGGGTAAGGGTTTAGTCTTCAAGCTTTTAGAAATCTCAGGAGGAAGGCTTAACCATGGTGAGAACTTGACCAGAGATTCCTCATTGTAGGGTACAAGCTCAGTGGCAGTGGACAAAATCTTAGTTCCATCTCCCAGTGAATGAGCAGAAATTTAGTGCTTCTATGTGAATTTGTCATCTTGGCTTCACACACAAAAGCTACTGTGGTATCAGAGACTAGTAGTATATTATATCTTTTCTCCTGCATTAGAGAGTGCCTGAATGATACATTATCTTTTCAGAGTTAGAAGTTTTCTATGTTGCAGAGTGCTATTTAAAAGGAAACTTAGTAGTCATTTATGTCTTTTACATACATAATTTTTTTATGATTTACAGGTTTCTTATATGGCATGGCTGACTTGATAGCACTTAACAACAACAATGGCATGGTGTTGTGGTACAGCACTATAGGATAAGCACTGGAAGGCTAATGCAAGATTGGCAGCTTAAACCCACCAACCGCTTCTTGGAGATCCTATGCAGCATCACTATGTGCCAAAACTGATTCAATGGCACTTAACAACAACAATGGCATTGCTGCATGCCGAGTAAGTACTGGACTGCTTCCACAAGGTCGACAGTTCAAAACCAACATCTCCTCAGAAACCCTATGTAGGTTCACTATGAGTTGGAACTGACTAGATGGCACGTAGCAGCAACAACTACGGTTTGTAGGATAAGCACTGGTCTATGAACCACAAGGTTGGTGATTCAAGCTCACAAACAGCTCCATGGGATACAGGTGAGACTTTGTGCTCTTGTAAAAATTCACAGCTTCAGAAACCCTACAGGGTTGCTATGAGTCAGAACTGTCAAACATCAACAGTGGCTTATAGTTAATGTTAGAAAGCCTCACAAGGTAGAAAGTAGAAATATTTAAAAATTCATACCATGAATGCTTATACATATATATTTTGAAAGCCTAAGGAGCTCTGGTAGCGTAGTGGTTACGAATCGGGCTGCAAACCTTAAGGTCAGCGGTTCGAAACTACCAGCTGCTCTGCGGGAGAAAGATGAGGCTTTCTACTCCCGTAAAGATTTACACCCTCGGAAACCCTGTACAGGGTCGCTATGGGTCGGAACCGACTCGATGGCACTTAACAACAACAAAACAACAGTATACTCATATGGAGTACTTGTGTGGTACTATAGGAAAGTACTGAACTGGTAATTGCAAGGTTGATGGTTCAAACCTACCAGCTACTCTTCAGAAATCCCGTATAGGGTTGCTGTGAGTTAGAATGACTTGACAGCACTTAACGGCAATGCAGAAATGGGATAGTCTTATAACTTACAGAATTTGAGATCATTATAAAATGCAACTGAAAGGCAAGGAATGTTGTTCACAACCCGATTCGTAACCACTACGCTACCAGAGCTCCATGCTGGGAGCCATAAGAAGCTAAAAAGCAACAAGAATTCTTCCTTAGTGACTTTAGAGGGAGCGTGGTCTTGCTGACAACTTGATTTTGAACTTCTAGCTTCTTGAACCTTGAAAGAATGTATTTCTATTATTTTAAGCCACAAAGTTTCTGGTAATTTGTTATAACAATTCTAGGAACTAATGCAGTACATTTCAGTTCCCTAACCTACATGTGAAAGTTGGAATAAGGAAGACTGTAGAAGAATTGATGCATTGGAGTTATGGTGTTGGAGAAGAATTCCGAAAGTACCATGGACTGCCAGCAAACAAACAACTATATCTTAGAAGAAATATAGCCAGAATGCTCCTTAGAAGCCAGGATGGTGAGACTTTGTCTCTCATAATTTGGACATGTTATCTGGAAGGACCAGTCCCTTGAGAAGGTAAAGTGGAAGGTCAGTGTAAAAGAGAAATGCCCCCAATGAGATGGATTTAAGCATGACAATTGTGAGGATGATGTGGGACTTAGAAGCATTTTTTTCTGTTGTGTATAGGGGTCACTATGAGTTAGAACTGACTCTATGGCACCTAACAACATTTTAACAACCTGGTTCTAATAGGGACCTTGTATAATTCCTAACAGAATGGTATCCTAGTTGTTTCCTAGGATGAAATTCATGTTTTCTTAATAATTGACTTTTATTTACTTACTCTTTGTTCTTTCTCAGCTAGTATACAATGGTAGAAGACTACTTGTTAGATACTTTCAAGTATAGCTTGAGATTTAAGAAGCGTATCTCTCTACCCCCCCCCCAAAGTATAGTCATGATATTTAAGATTTATTTGCAAAGACTTTATGGTTGGTGGTGTGCCTTCAAGAAGGTTCTGACTCATTGCAATTATGTATAGGGTTTCCAAAGCTGTAAATCTTTATGGGAGCAGAAAGCCTCACCATTCTCTCATATGGTCACTGGCACTTAGCAATAACAATTTATATAAAAATGTAAAATACTATTTTTGAGTTGCCTTTTCAATCATAGGCTTGTGCTAAAGTACATTATGGCATTTTAGAACCAGAAGGAATCTTAGACAGATGACCTTACTGGCCTAAGTTAATTTAGTAACAGAATCAGAGTAGCAGAAATCGGTTGCAGTTGTTGTTAGCTGCTGTCCAGTATAGTGACCCCCACGTACAATGGAATTAATTGCTGTCGGCGCTTATGCCAGCTCCATGATCTGTTGTGCATTGGGTCATGGTAATCACAGGGATTTCACGGGCAGATTTTTGGAAGTAGCTCATCAGGCCTGAATTCCTCAGTGGTCTTAGTCTGGCAGTTCTGCTAGAATGTGTTCAGCATCATAGCAACACCTAAGCTTCAGCAAATGGGTGGTACCTGATCATGAAATACGTTGGTCAGGAATCAAACCCAGATATCCAGCATGGGACTTTTATCACTTAATCACACATTGTAGAAATGTGTACTAGCACCTGAATCTTCTCATCTCTTTTTCTATATCTTTATTTAACATTCTTGAGGCCATTTGTGCTTAGTACCTTCATATCACACTGTAAAAAATACATATTGTATTCATTGGAGTACAATGTTTGGCACTCATGGATGCAAAGATATAGAAAACATGACTCCTGACCTAAAACAATAACATCCTTGTTGTTTTTGTTGTTAAGTGCCGTCGAGTCAGTTGCGACGCATTGCGACACAGTATAGTGTTTCTGAGGAGTGGTTGGTGAGCTTCAGCCACCAACCTTGCAGTCCAATGCATTATTAACCCACACTGTCACACCAGACAAAACAGGCCTCAGACCTGGATCACGCTTTCTAGAGGGCACCATTCTTGCCTTTCTCTAGCCATGCTACTCTCCACAGAAGCTTATTACACTTGTTGTTCTCTCTTATGAATTAGAACCCTGGAATTTACTTCCCAAATTCAGAGTCTGAACAAACACCCACATTAAGTATGTGCTTCAGAAGGATGACTTCACCGTTGGTGTAAACAACCTAGAGGCTAAGGGATAATCAAGGGACAGCTGTTTGTGGTATTGTTGATGGAATTTGGGTGAGCTGACTGAAATAGTTACATATATGCATGTGAGGGCCCTCCTTCTGTGAAACAGAACTGTGGATATAAAGAGGAGACAGCAGGCAGGGTTCTGAGGGACTGGGTTTCTCTGCACTGCCATATTCCAGCAGGACACTGAGTCATTCAACAATTAGAAACTTAGACATAACTATTGAAATACATATTTCTCAAGGTCAGATAATGGAACAAATTTTATATAACAGTTTGCTAGTTTGGTTTATAGAATTACACATATGATGTGTGAGTTTCCATTTGAACTCTTGTTTTAAGCCTGCAAGTTTTCAGGGAAGAATTTCCTCAAGAAGATTAGCCTTTGGCCATAAAACTAGCAGTAATCCATTGTCTGCCTCTTGATTAAAATTGTGCCTATGGCTTTGATAGTAGCAGAATTTAAAAAGACAACCTTGTTCAACTGATTCCAGCTGGACTTTTGAGAAATTACAAAATTCATTGGTACCCTTGAAAATATCACAGACAACTCCAGGATTATTCTTAGGAAAGTATAGAAAAAGTTTAATAATAATCCTACAGTGATGTGAAGAAAAACAGCACCACATCAGGATCAGGAGTAAGTACTGGATCATGAGGTCAGTTTGAACCATACATAAGGTCTGCAGTTCACGTTTACTGACCCATTCTTCAGAAACTCTATTCAATGTCACTATAAGTCAGAACCAACTTGACAGAATTTAACAACAGTCTTTGTAACTGGAACCACTGGTGACACTATAGGATAAGCACTGGAGTGCTATCCAAAATTTCATGATTTGGGTCCACCAGCCATTCTGCAGGAGACAGATAAGGCTGTCTGTTCCTGTAAGGATTTTCAGCCTTGGCAGCCCTCTATAGGGTCACTAGGAGTTGGAACTGACTTGACAGCATCTAACAACAGCAACAATCCTTGTGATATTCTTACTCTTCATGTTGAAAATTAGATCCTGGATCCAGCAAAGCTACAAAGGACAACTCAATACACAGATCCACCTGGCCTTCCTGTGTCAAAATGAGAGCCTTGATTATAATAATTGGTGATTGGGGGCAGTCGGTTCCAACTCCAAGTGACCCTATAGAGGGTTTCTGAGGCTGCAAATCTGTAAATCTACAGAACAGCTGGCAGTTTTGATCTGCTGACTTTAGGTTAGCAGCCTGACTCGTAACCACTATGCTACCAGAGGTCCTTATTGTAATAATTAGTACTCTCAAAACTCACTTAGAATATTAATTTCCAAAATTCCTCTGGTCACTTCAGGTCATTAAAAGAAACCCCTTCACATTTGCCTAAACAGAACACTCTCTACTTCTACTTGTTGTTCAGTGTCATTGAGTCATTTCTAACTGACAGTGACCCTGCACAGAGTTTCTGAGGCTGGTGGGTTTGAACAGTCAACTTGCAGCTCAAACTGACCTCGTAGTCCTTTGCATTATCTTGCAGTGACACACCAGGACTCCCTCCCCTTGTTTAGAGATGCTGTAATTTCTTTATCCCATGCAACTTTCTCAAAAGATGACATTTGTTCTGCTCATGATCTGCTGTCTCTAATCCTCGTTGCTTTTAGGACAGCAATCAGATTTAAGTTTCTCAGTACAGGCTCAGCAGAGAGGTAACAACACTGCTTTGGAAGGGAGCATCATATCAATGAAGGAAACTATAGGATCCGGCTGATATGCATTGGCTGAAACCTGGAAAACTTGTGTAGAGGTAACTCTTAAAGCCATCAGACACAGGAAAGCAAGATGTTAGAATGGGAAGAATGATTTGTTGGCATGACACTCTCAGTCATTACTCAGATTTCAATGTTCTAGCAACAAGGCAGTCCCAATGGTTTGCTATGTTGATGCTGGTGTGGCATTGTAAGATAAGCACTAGACTGCTAACCCCAAGATCAGTAATTTAAATCTACCAGTTACTCCTTAGGAACTCAATATGGGGTTACTATGAGTCAGAATTGATGTGTATCAGAATGGACTTATTTGGAGATACATGAGAAACCACTAAGATTTCCCAGAATATCCTAAAGGACATTTCATCTCTCCAAGGTAGTAGTGATAGTCATGGGGCGGATGGGCAGTAAAGCCTTTGTGTAATTTGAATAAGGCTACTTTCTGCAAAAGGAGCTCTGGTCGTGTAGTGGTTACAAATTGGCCTGCTAACTTTAAGGTCAGCAGTCCAAAACTACCAACTGTTCTGCACGAGAAAGATGAGGCTTTCTGCTCCTGTAAAGATTTACAGCCACAGAAACACTGTACAGGGTCGCTATGAGTCGGAACTGACTCCATGGCATATCACCATCTTCACTACTTTTTGTAAGTCTGGATGGTGAGAAATGCTGCCATTATACTAGATTCATTCATATAAATGATGAGTTCTAGAAAGGCAGTGGCCATGTGGTAGGCCTCGTTTGTCAGACTTAAGATGGATGTAATTGCCATAATTGGCATCAAGACCAGCATGACTATCGGGATGTCTGGACCCACAGTGATCTGTGACAAAGGCTATTAGATTATCCTAGAGGTGAAATAAAAAAGACTGACAGCCAGGCTAGCATCTTGATTTGTAGGAATAAAGAAAGTGACATTAGCCACTGAAATGGGAAATCATGTCTTTCTAGTTTCTAGATGTAAATCCATTCACAGACCCAAGGTCAATTGATTGAAGGAAACTCCAGCTCATCCACATCACTACAAATCTTTGGTAAACACTACATTGTTTTGTTTGTAATGAGATCTGTGGGGGCCTTTTACCAATGCCCTGGGAAGGAAGCATATGCAAACTTTTGAAGAGAGTTGAATACGTATCTGACTCTACATCGACATGAGGATATCTGGAACAGCATCACAGTCCTACAGTTAGAGTTGTGGGATGGACCAGTTGCAGCAGTGAGTACCAGACTTTTTTTTTTTTTTTTTACACACTGATTGTGTAGTAGATTTTGAGATCATGGAGTGAGAGACCTCCAAATTTGTTCTTCTTCTAGCATCTTGTCCCCATCTTTTTTTTTTTTTTTTTTTTTACCACACCCCTTGCCTGAAGTGGAAGTGCCACTTAAAATTATTTTGGCTACATCTGTCCTTCAGTCTATGGCCAGTTATTTTATCACAATTACAGTGATAATTAATTTCACAGGAGAGCATTTTGTCTCATAACTATGCTTTGAAACTTTTGCCTCTCCCTCTGGGGCTTCCTCAATGCCACTGAGGTATGAAATGCCACAGAATTCCCTCCATATGGCACCTATACATGAAAAGTCCTGATGTTGAACTTTTCACTAATGGGAGTTCGGAGACAGTGACTAAATGATTATTCCAGATTAATAAATTCTTACTCCTTTTTTTGGGGGGAAAGACTGTCTTAAAAGGTAGTTGAGACTTCTGGTTTGGTAGCAGGAGAAGCAGAGATAGGCAGGGGAGGGTCATCAGGATAGGTGTAAAAAAAAACAAACAAACAAAAAAAAACCCAGAGAAGGTGAATTGCCAAAACAGTTCTAGTGCTTTAGATCTAATATAAAGTGGGGGGTATAAGTTTTCAGCATGTACCGGTGGATCAATCTGTCTGTGTTGAGAACATATGGTGATTTCTGAATCAATTGTGACACTGCCTATGGGCCCCTCAGCTTGGGCTGAGATCAGAGGGCAGGGCCCCAGCCAGGCTGATCAGAGTGGTTTCTGGAAAAAAAGATGTGATAGCTTTTTCACTTTTCTTTCTTCCTCTTCCCTGTTAAACCCTCCTTGTCCAGCCGGGGCAACTTCAGGTGTATGGGAACGCAACCTGAAAAGGTTCCAATGTTGTGCCCACAGGGTACAATTTTTCATTGGCACAAATAGGTCCCACAAGCTAATCCTTTAGCTACTTCTTATGACGACTGACTCTGGTACTTAGCCCTAAAGTTGACTCTCTTACTTGGGCAGGAGCCTTTATTTCTACCTTACCTAACAAGAGACAGCAGGTCTGTCCATACAGCCAAACCATATCTGAACCTTGTAAAACCCCAACATAAAAGGCAAGAGCCAATACCAACTACTATATACAACAACACAACTATTTTGAGAATTACGCTGTGCATAGCAGATACCTAATTGACCTTCAGAGATAAAAATAGTGGATAATCTTTCCACTTATTTCTTAATATCTAACAAGCCATGGTATTTTCAATAACCTCATATGGATGCGAAAGCTGGACAGTGAATAAGGAAGATCGTAGAAGAATTGATGCCTTTGAGTTGTGGTGTTGGAGGAGAATACTAAAAGTGCCATGGACTGCCAAAAGAACCAAGAGTTCTATTTTGGAAGAAGTATAGCCAGAGTGCTCCTTAGAGGCCAAGGTGACCGAACTTCATTTCTCATACTTCGGACATATTGTCAGGAGGGAACAGTTGCTAAAGAAGGATATCATGCTTGGTAAGATGGAGGGTCAGAGAAAAAGAGAAAGACCCCCAAAGACATGGATTGGCCAGGTGGCAGCATCGATGGACTCAAGTGTGGCAACAGTAGTGAGGTTGGCCCAGGACCGGACATTGTTTTGTTCTGCTGTGCATAGGGTCACTATGAGTCGGTGTTGACTCGATGGCACCTAACAACAACAACAACTGCACACCTCCACGGTGGTGACTAGAGGAGGGTCCTAAGCGACTGGACTCTCCCACCCAACACAGAGGTTTCAACTGTGCACGCACACTGGCCCACTGACCTGTGTAGCAAAGGCTACTGGACAGTCAGCTACAGTTTATTTTTGGTCCTTTTGGTCTCACTTTTTCCTGGGGGTGAGAGCTTTCTCTCCCTACATTACCCAAGAAAAGACAGCAATCGTGGCCATATAGTCAAGCTACAAGCATACCCAATAATATTCCATCATCCAGGAATACCAGCAGCTAGGCATTACATAGATAACCAACACTTGCTAAGATAGCTTGCACCTGAGCAATAAGAAGCATGAAAAGGGAAGTCTAGCTCCAGATCACATCTACCAGCAGACACTCAGTAACTTTAACAACACAACAATCTAACTATTGAAAATGTCCAAGAAAAAAGAACAAAAGATCTCAGCACATATCCAAAAACAGAAAAGAGTAACTGAGACAAATGAGCTGGAGGCAGACATAGACTTCCCATTAGAAGAAGAGCAGGCTTTGGCTCCACAAAGGGATGGGGGAATAGAAGGAAGAAGTCAGAAAAGTGCTACAGGAGCAATCAAACAAGATAGATATAACACTGGAAACAATTCAAAACCTGCAAAAAGAGATCTAGACGATTAACAATAATAGCTCAGAAGTAGTCAATACACAGAAAGGGCAAAGGAGGAGAACTGAAGAAATGGAAGCTAGAATCAGCAAGCTGGATGACAAATCTCTCAATACTGCTAAGATAGAAGAGCAAGGATGAAAAAAATCTGAAGAGGAATAAGAATTATTGGCATTCCGGAACAGGAAGAATCACAGAATTCCATTGAGCAGATAGTTGAGTATCTTGTGGCAGAAAATTTCCCCAACATCCAGAAGGATGAGAAAATAAGCATTCAGAAGCTGAACGAACCCCAGGAAAAAGAAACATGTTGCTTACAAAGGCAAGCAAACCAGATTAAGCTCTGACCTCTCAACAGAAACCGTGCAGGCAATAAGGCAATGGGCGGACATATACAAAACCCTTTAGGAAAAAACAGCCAACCAAGAATCACCTATCTAGAAAAACTGTGACTCAACAAAACAGACAACAACCACAGATGGGACAACACCACCCGGAACTCAGTCGACAGATAGCAGAGTTCAGAACAAAATTACAACAACGAATTCAAAGGACGTGGGAGGTCAATGTCAAAGAAGTGAAAAATATAGGAACAGAGATCGAGGAAGTCAGGTAGATTGCAGGACACAACAGACTGTCTTAACTAGAGGGAAAAATTAGTAGACTGTAGGATAAACTCTAAGAAAGTTAATACTTCACAACATAACATGAAAATGAAGATCCAAGTAGAACAAGGAAACATTAAAATTAAGAAGAAATTGACAAGAAATAGCACAAAAAAAACATGAAATCTATACAAGAAGGCTTGCAGAAAAAAGGAATGAACAGCACCATAAAAATTACCTTAATTACAGCAATTAATTCACACATTTCAATAATTACACTGTCAATGGATTAAATGCCCCAGTGAAGAGACAGAGTGTCAGAATGGATAAAAAAAAACAAGACCCTTCAATATGCTTTCTGCAAGAGACACACCTTACACACAAAGACAAAAAGAGACTGAAAGTTAAAGGATGGGGAAAAAATATACCAAGTTAATTGCAATAAAAAAATGAGCAGGAGGATGTGGGCTTGACGGCAGATATGGTAGAAGTGTAGTGAAGATCTCCATCAGCAATAACACAGAATATCAGATGAAATCGGCTCAGGAAATAGCTACAAAACTCTGAAACACATATACAAGAATAATTTAAAAGTTTTAAGGCTTATAGCCAGTGGAACTTTCCAGATGCTTGGCTGTCTTATGAATCTTGTTTTCCCTTGCATACTATTATAAAATGGACACTTGAGGGGGAGAGAAAGGAATAGCCAGAAACATCACTATAAAAAGCTTGTAAGTCTGTTTTCTGCCTATACTTGAATGGAGTACCTAAAGTGGGGCTACAATGTGCCCAGTGAAGGAGGCTTCCTGCGGAGCCTCTACATTACATAAGACCATAGGTGGAATCCTGAATCCCATTCAGAATTGTCTGACGTGGGAAGGGAAAGGAGACCAGCCTGGAGTGGCTACAAGAACAGACGATACTTCTTAGAAGAAAGACCAGCAGGAAAAAACAAAACAATACTGGCAGTCTGATTGACTACTACAAGAACAAGCAAGGTGTTCACCAGGGAACCATCAAGGCAAGCGCTGGGTCCCCTAAGGGTAAACACCCTTCCAAGACTGAGACTCCAGGGGAATACAGGAGCAGCCATGTGGTCTTATTGGTGACCATGTTGGTCTACCAATAAGGAGAAAGTGGAGAAAAACAGCAATGCAGCTAGGAGCTAATTCTAACCATGTTCAATAGACTCCTGTCAACTCGGGTTGAGACCTGGTTTGCCAGCAGTTTGATGAGACCTGGAGATTCTTGGGGCCAAGGACAGGGGCATAGCAACAAAGGTCTAGAGCAGAGAGTTAAGTGTCCAGCTGATATGACGTGGGGAGATGCACAAGAACACCGAAACATGCAGATAGTACCCATTTCACCTGGCTTCAATGGCTGGATGATCACAGCTTGACTACAGTTTGATGTAATTGACCTAGACTTATGGATGGAATAG
Organism: Chrysochloris asiatica; assembly: GCF_000296735.1. Lineage (NCBI taxonomy): Eukaryota > Metazoa > Chordata > Mammalia > Afrosoricida > Chrysochloridae > Chrysochloris > Chrysochloris asiatica. Next base: position 3,256,403 of record NW_006408632.1, read on the forward strand.
TTCAAAAGAGGAAAATAATCTTTGTTTTGCTGTTATATGCTCCCCCTTCTACCTTTGGATGATTCTTTCTTTCTCTCCATATACTACACAAGAAGAGTCAGCAAGTGCTGCCATGTAGCCAAGCTACAATCACATTCTATAAAACACCAAAACCCAGGCAAGAACCAATACCAACTG
>NW_006408632.1:3257117-3295650 GCF_000296735.1 Chrysochloris asiatica
TGAAACAAGGCCTTCGCCTCACACCTTATTCAAAAACCAACTCAACATGGATTAAAGACCTAAATGTGAATCCCAAAATTATGAAGGCCATCGATGAAAAAATCAGGACAAATGTTAGGGAACTCATTCAGGGAATACACAGATTACAAAACATTTTGAAAACCACACAAACAAAAATAGACAAAATAGATGAGAGGGACATACGAAAAATTAAAAACTTATGTACATCACCAGAAGAGTAAAAAGGGACCCCACAGAATGGAAAAAAATCTTTTGCAATGACACATCAGACACAAGGAACTCATTTCTAAAATATACAGGGAACTACAACCCCTCATCAAGAAATAGACAAATAACCCAATTAAATATTGGGTACAGGACATGAACAGACACTTCACCAAGGAAGAGATCCAGGTAGCCAACAAACATATGAAGAAATATTCACAATCACTAGTCAAAGAGAGATGCAAATCAAACCAACAATAACAGCAAAGATCAAAAAAGTAGAGGACAATAAATATTGGCAGGGATGTGGAGAGACTGGGACACTCCTGCATTGCTGGTGGGACTTCAAAATGGTCCAACCTCTCTGGAAAGCAATATGGCGCTTCCTCAGAAGGTTGGGATTATAAATACCTTATGCTCCAGCAATTCCTCTACTTGGTATTTACTCACAAGAAATATGAGCCATAATATGAGTAGATACATATGTACACCAACATTTATAACAGCACTATTTACAATAGCAAAAAGATGGAGGCAGCCAAAGTGCCAATCAACTGAAGAATGGATAAACAAACTGTGATACATACACACACAATGGAATACTATGCTACCTTGAAGAATGACAAGGAAGCTGCAAGCCCGCATAACATGGATTAACCTTGAGGGCATTATGTCGAGTGAAATTAGTCAGTCACAAAACGAGAAATACTGCATAGGACCACTACTGTAAAAGACTAAGAAAAAGAACCCATACTACAGGGGGGTGGAGGGGATTCTTTGTTGATTGCTGGGATGTTGAGGGTGGGTGAGGGGAGGGAGGGAAGGTGGAGCACAGGGCAGGGATTAGACACTGGATAGTTTGGGTGCTGGGGAGGGGGAAATATACAAGAAGGGAGAGGGGAATGGAAGAACAAAGCAGATGGGAGAACAATTAGGCAGGTTTGCATGGGCTAAGTGGGACAGAAGTAAAGAATGATGTATGCACAAACTTGGAAAAACAGGGCTCTGGGATACAGAGATTGAGACATGGTTGGAATGGGGACAAGGGGGGAATAATGTTAAGATGCTTGGCTGTCTTTTGAATCTTGGTTTTCCTTGCATTATATTATAAAGTAAACACTGGAGGGGCACAGAAAGGAATAGCCAGAAACATCACCATAGGAAGCTTGTAAGTCTGCCTTCTGCCTATAATTGATTGGAATACCTAAAATGGGCTACAATGTGCCCAGTGAAGGAGGCTTCCTGCAGAGCCTCTGTAATACATAAGACTATAGGTGGAAGCCTGAACCACATCCAGATCTCCAGAGATGGGAAATTCCCAGTTGTAAGGATGAACAGACCAGCCTGGAGAGGCTAGAAGAACAGAAGATAACTTCTTGAAAGAAATACCCCGAGAAAAATATAAAAGAACATAGGCATACTGACTGTTGCTACAAGAACAAGCAAGTTGCTTGCCCAGGAAACATCAAGGTAAGTGGTCGGGTCACCTCAGTGCAAACCCCCTTCCAAGACTAAGACTCAATGGGAATACATGCTCTGATCGTCACTGATAAGGGGAAGTGAGGGAAAAACATCAATGAAGCTGCAAGCTTAGCCCTACATTGTTCAATAGACTTCTGTGAACCTGGGTCAAGACCTGGTTGGCCAGCAGTGTGGCAAGACCTGGGGATTCTTGGGTGCAGAGTTAGTGATATAGCCACAGAGGACTACAGTGGAGAGTGAAGCATCCAGCTTCAGTGACTGGATGATCAGAGCTCAACCTGAAGAAGAAAGAAAATGAAAAATAGAATAATTTGATACAATTTGATGAACTTGACCTACACCTATGGAAGCAGTAGCCCAAAAGAGGGAACAAATCCTTACAGAAAGAATCATTCCCACCCCCTCGAAACAGAGTAGACAGGGATGGGCAAATTGGACACTGGCTACCCAAAATGGTGGGCGAGGGGCTACAAAGGCAAGAAGTGACTGGCTTTCAAGTTTTCAAGAGGGAACCTAGATCCAGAGGGCCTGGAGGAAGGTAGAATCTCCGGTGAGTAGTATTCAGTCTCCGGTGAGCAGTATTCAATCTGTCTAGGCGGGTCTGATTAAATGAAATACAGACGGGTCTCTTGTGATACAAAAGTGAATAATTGTTATCAGGACTGACTGTGAGGGTCGGAAATGTAAAGGTAGAAATGTAAAGGTATACATTTTATAGCAACAAGGGGAGTGATTAACTTTTCAGTCTAGGAGTGGAGGTCCCTAGGACCATCAATGGAGAAAAGCAGAGAGCAGGACCCTACCTAGAAAAGCAGTGAAAGAAGCAATGAAAGAGAACCAAGAGATATGAAGCAAACCCTACTACAATTGAAGAAAGAAATAGACAAATCTACAATTAGAATGGGAGATTTTAATATGATACTTTTGAAAAGGGAATGAACAACCAGAAAGAAACTCGACAAAGATATAGAGGAACCAAACAGCACAATCAATCAACTTGACCTCATAGATGTATACAGAGCATTCAACCCAACAGTAACAGAATACACATTGTTTTCCAGAGCACATTCTACACAATTGACCATGTGTTATGCCACAAAACAAGCCTCTATAAAGAATTACAAACATCAAAATATGACAAATCATCTTTTCAGATCACAATGCTTCAAAACTAGAAATCAACAATAGGAAGCCCAAGGAAATTGCATAACAGTCTGCTGAAAAGTGATTGGATAGTAGAAGAAATTGCACGTGAACTCACAAAGTTCCTAGAAAGAAATGAGAATGAAAACACAACATACCAAAATCTTTGGGACATGGTGAAAGTGGTGCTGAGAGGACAATTTATTGTAGTAAATGCACACATCCATAAAGAAGAAAGAACCAAAATTAGTACATTAACACAACATCCCCAACAATCAGAAACAGACCAACAAAGGGAAACTACTGTTACCAAAAGAAAAGAATACTAAATATTCGAGCAGAAATAAGTGAGATAGACACAGAAAAACTACAGAAAGAAACAACAAGACAAAAAGCTGGTTCTTTGAAAGGATTAATAAAATTGACAGACCACTGACAAACCTAACAAAAAAAAAAAGATAGACACAAATAACACATTAGCAACTACATGGGTGATGTCACAATGGAAACAAAGGAAATAAAAAGGATATTAACAGAATACAATGAAGAGTTGTACTCCAACAAATCTGAATACTTAGAAGAGATTATTACATTTTTAGAAAACCTGGACCTACTTAAACTTACACAGAATAAAGTAGAAAACTTGCTTCCAGATTCCATAACAAAAGAAGAAATTGATCAGGCCATTAAAAACTCCCAAGTAAAAGAAGTCCAGGTCCAGATGATTTGACTGGTGAATTCTACCAAACATTCAGGGAAGAGCTGTCACCAATTCTACTCAAATTATTTCAGAACATAGAAGAGGATGAAAAACTCCCTAATACCAAAACCAGGGGAGGGCATCACTAAGAGTGAAAATTTCAGACCAATATCCCTCATGAGCATAGATGCAAATATTCTAAAAAAAAATTCTTGCCAACAGAATGCAACGGTACATCAAAAAAAAAAAGTAATACAATCAGTATAACCCACCATATAAATAAGAAAAAGTAAAAGAACCTCATGATCATTTTGATTGTTGCAGAAAAGGCATTTGACAAAATCCAACATCCATGCCGAATAAAAACACTCTACAAAATAAGAACTGAAGGGAAATTCCTCAACATAATTAAAAGCATACATACAAAACCAACAGCCTACATTCCTCTGAATGGAGAGAAACTGAAAGCCTATCTTTGGCCAACAGGAACCAGACAAGGATGCTCTTTGTCACCATTCCTATTCAATATTGTGCTGGAAGTCTTAGCCAGAGCTATATGGCAAGATAGAGAAATTAAAGTCATCCTAATTGGCAAAGAGCAAGTAAATCTTTCTCTATTTGCAGACTATATGATCCCATATATACAAAACCCAAAAGACTCAGCTAAAAAGCTACTAGACCTCATTGGAAGATTCAGCAAAGTGGCAGGGTATAAGATCAACATATAAAAATTAGTTGGATTCCTCTCTACCAAAAATGACGGCATTGAAAAGGACATTAGGAAAGCAATATCATTTAAAATAGGCACCTGAAGTATGAAATATCTAGGAATAAATGTAACTAGAGAAACAAAGGACTTATACAAAGAAAATTACAAACTACTACAAGAAACCAAAAAAGACTTACAAAAATGGAAGAATGTACCATGCTCCTGGATAGGAAGACTTAGCATTGTGAAAATGTCAATACTGCCCAAAGCAATTTACGCATATAATGCAATCCCAATCCAGATTCCAATGACATTCTTCAAAGAGATGGGAGAAAACAATTACAAAGATTATATGGAAAGGAAAGAGACCCAGGATAAGCAAAGAACTGCTTAAGAAGAAGAATAAGGTTGGAGACCTCTCTCACTTCCTGACTTCAAAATTTACTACACAGCTACAGTGGTCAAAACAGCTTGGTACTGGTACAATGAAAGATACATTGATCAATGGAAGAGAATCTAGAATCCAGAAAGTAACCCAACCACATACAACCAACTGATTTTTGACAAAGGGCCTAAGTATATTTCATGGGGAACAGATAATCTCTTCAACAGATGGTGCTGGCAGAACTGGAAAGTGATATGCAAAAGATACTTTTACCTCACACCATATAAAAAAATACAATTAAAGACCTAAATGTGAATCCCAGAATTATAAAGACCATTAAGATAGGGACAAATTTGAGAGCTGTAATACAGAGCTCACACAGGCTACCAAACATTGTGAAAAGTATGCAAACAAAAGAAGACAAAGTAGATGATTGAGACATACTAAATATTAAAAACTAATGTGCATCAAAAGACTTCACCAAAAGAGTAAAAATGGAGCCCACAGAATGGGAAACTACAACACCGTTACAAGAAAAAAGATAAATAACCCAATTAAAAAATGGGCACAGGACATGAACAGACACTTCACCAAGGAAGAGATCCAGGCAGCCAACAAACATATGAAGAAATGTTCACGATCAGTAGCCATTAGAACGATGCAAATCAAAACAACAATGAGATATCATCTCACACCTGCAATAACAGCAAAGTTCAAAAAAGAAGAGGACAATAAATGCTGGCAAGGTTGTGGAGAGACTGGGACTCTCCTACATTGCTGGTGGGATTGCAAAATGATCCAACCACTCTCAAAAATATGAGACATATCATGAGCAGATATATGCATACCAATGTTCATAGCATCACAATTTACAATAGCAAAAAGATGGAGACAGCCAAAGTGGAAGAATGCTACCTTGAAGAATACTAAGGAAGCTGCAAGCCACTGCATACCATGGGTAAACCTTGAGGATATTATGCTGAGTGAAATTAGTCAGTCACAAAAGCAGAAATACTGCATAGGGCCATTATTGTAAAAGCTTAAGAAAAAATACCTACACTAAAAGTGAAAAAAAATTCTTTTTTGGTTACCAGGGTGAATTGGGTGAGTAATGGGAGGGAGGGGAAAGTGGAGCACAGGGTAAGGAACAGACACATGGTACTTTTGGGTGTTGGGGGCAATATACATGAAGGGGGAAGGGAATGGAAGAACAAGGTGATGGGAGAATATTTAGGCAGGTTTGCATGGGCTAAGTGGGAAAGAAGTAAATAGTGATGTATGCTCAATCTTGAAACAACAGGGCTGTGTTTTGATACAAGATTTGAGGCATGGTTTGAATGGGTAAAAGAGGGGAAATAATGCTAAGATCCTGGATTGTTTTATTAATCTTAGTTTCCTTTGCCTAAACAGGAAGAGAAAGGAAAATAGCCAGAAACATCACTATAATAGAAAACTTGTAAGCCTGTCTTCAAGCTGTAACTGAATGTAATATCTAAAATGGGGCTAGAACTAGCCCAACAAAAGAGACTTCCTGTGGAGCCTTTACATTGCATAAGACCATGGGTGGAATCCTGATCCCCATCCAGAATCTTCTGAGGTGGGAAATTTCCACTTGAAAAGACAAGCAGACCAGACTGGAGCAGCTGGAGGAACAGAAGATACTTTGAAAGAAAGACCAGCAGGTAAAATAAAAAAAACTAAAATGGCAGTCTGATTGACTACTATAAGAACAAGTAAGTTGTCCACTGGGGATCCATCAAGCAACAATCAAGTTCCCTCAGAGTAAATCCCCTTCTAAGACTGAAATTCAAAGGGAATACATGAGCAGGCATGTAATCTTGCTGATGATGATACTGGTCTACCAATAAGAGGAAATGGGGGAAAACCAGCAATGAAGTTGTGAGCTAAGTCAGACCACATTCTGACTTCTGTCGACCTGGATTGAGACCTGGTTGGTCAGCAGTATAGTGAGACCTGGGGACTCCTGAGCCCATGGACAGGGACATAGTCACAGAAGACTAGACCAGAGTGTGAAGCATCCAGCTGATATGACGTGAGGGGTGATGCACAAGAATGTCCATACTTGCAAATAGTATCCATTTGACCTGACTTCAATGGCTGTATGATCAAAACTTGACTAGAGGAAGAAAGAAGAAGAAACAAAAGTGTAATCTGCTACAATTTGATGAACTTGACCTATACTTATGGATGTGGTAGCTTAAAAGAGGGGAGGAATCTTCACAGCAAGGATCACTGCCACCCTCTCTGTACAACTTAGACATTGGCTACCCAAAATGGGGGTTGTGTGGAAACAACAAAGGAACGAGTTACTGGTTTACAAGTTTTCAAGAGAGATCTTAGTTTCAGAGGGTATAGGGGAAGGTAGAATCTCCACTGAGTGGTTTCCAACCTGTCTAGATGGGACTGATGAAAGGAGATCGGGATAAGACTTGTGGTTCAATAGTGAATACTTGCTATTATGACTGATTGTGAATGCTGTACATGTAAAGGTAGATGTTTTGTAACAAAAGAAAGGGAGTGCTTGATCTTGCAGTTCATGAGCGGAGGACCCTGGGTCCATCAAGGGAGAAGAGTGGGAGTGCAGGACCCTATCCAGAGAAGGAGTGACACCAGAGATAGAAGCAGAGATGATGATGGGGATAGATGGAGTGGCTATGGACTCTAGACTCAAGGAGGGAAAGGGGCTTTATGCTGGCAGCCAGGGGGCTGGCATGCAGGGTGTACCGTTTGGTTGTTTATATATTCCTGAGTACTTCAGTGTACATCCGAAAAAAAAAAAAAGGGGGGGGGGACTTGAAGCAAATGCTGTTGAATGATGATGCTTAGAGGGGATTGAAATCACTGTAATGAAATGAAGTACGATAGAATGAATGTAAAACTAATACTCTCCCATGTAAATTATCACTCAATTCACAATAAAAACTTATAAAAACAAAAAGTCACCATCTCACTGAAACAGGCTTCTCGGTTAATTCTCTGCACCATCAAACCTGTGGGTTTGTACCCTCCTAGATTTACTGTCATGAGGTTCTCAAATTTTTGGCCTATAATTGTGAGTACCTTATAAGAGCCATCTGATCTTAAGTATGATATTGAAAATCTTCCCAATTCAACAGATAAAATGAAACCAATTAAAAACATTATAAATTCATATGCTTATTCCTGGACATGGGGAGCACTGTGGCTCCATATATGCACTGCAGAGTTCTGCAGTTTGAGCCTGATAGCCACTCTGTAGGAGAAAGATGAGGCTTTCTGCTCTCGCAAAGATTTAAAAGCCTGGGAAACCCTACACAGTGTCACCCTGAATCAGAAGCGTAGTGGTTACGAATCGGGCTGCGAACCTAAGGTCAGTGGTTCGAAACTACCAGCTGCTCCGCGGGAGAAAGATGAGGCTTTCTACTCCCGTAAAGATTTACACCCTCGGAAACCCTGTACAGGGTCGCTAGGGGTCAGAACCGACTCGACGGCACTTAACAACATTCATGGACATTTCCAAACAGTTCCCTTTTGTAAGTAATCCTGCATTTTCTGTGTACCAATCTTGTTCTTCATACCAAAACTAAGTTTTTATACAGTGAAACTGTTGGTATTTGGGTTGACTGAATTATTTGCTGAGCAAAGGAACATTGTGTTGCTTTATGCATTATAGTTCATTTAGCAGCATCCCTGGCTATAATGCACTATATTTCAGTATATATCTCCTAAATCACGACAACCAAAAATGTCTCCAGACACTGCCAGATATCTCCTGGGGATACAACTTGATGGCACTTAACAATAACAATAGCTGCTATCTTCAATCATCAGTTGCTTAATGCAGTAAAAGTTTTGTGTTCGCTTGTTGCACAGTCAAATGTAGCTATTCTTGGCCAGATTGCCTTCTTAGTTAGCAGTAAGGAATTTAAATCCCTTACATCGTATGGATTTACTTTCCTCTAGAGGCATGGAGTCCTCTCCAATCCTTGAATGGGTGGACAAATAGACAAATATATATTTAGTTGTTACGAATCGGGCTGCGAACCTTAAGGTCAGCGGTTCGAAACTACCAGCCGCTCCATGGGAGAAAGATGAGGCTTTCTACTCCTATAAATATTTACACCCTCGGAAACCCTGTACAGGGTCGCTACGGGTCAGAACCGACTCAACGGCACTTAACAACACAACTATATATATAGCGTAGTGGTTACGAATCGTGTTTCTGCTAACCTTAAGATTGGCAGTTCAAAACTACCAGCTGTTCCGCGGGACAAATATGAGGCTTTCTGCTCCCATAAAGATTTGCAGCCTCAGAAACCTTGTGCATTTTGAGTTGGAAACCACTCCATGGTACTTAACAACAACAATATACATATACATATATGGAGCTCTAGTAGCATAGTGATTATGAGTTGGGCTGTTAACTTCAAAGTCAGCAGCTTGAAACTACCAGTGGTTCCAATGTAAATCCAAAGATTTACAGCCTCAGAAACCATATACAGGGTCAGTATGAGTAAGAACCAACTCCACAGCACATAACCACCACCATATACACTCATATTCCATTGACCAACCCCTTACCTCTCATAGATGGTGGTAGACTGAATAGAAAGTCATTTCCAAGTTAGGGTTCTGTGTTCAGAAATGGAACATGAGTCTTTAGAAGAGAAATGAGGTGTGCCACTTAACCTTTCTTTGCTACAGAAACTTGTACTAATCTATTCTTCTCCATGTGCCCCTGAGTTTGGTTGATGATAGAGGTTTAGGAAAAGGACCATGCTGAGTACAAGACAAAATGCATTTAAAAATACTTACCTTTAAAGTAGAAAAAAGCATAAACTCAGAAAACTAAAGATATTTGTTGTTGTTGTTGTCAGGTGCCATCGAGTCGGAACCGACTCATAGCGACTCCATGCACAGCAGAACGAAACAATGTTCGATCCTGGGCCAACCTCACCACCGCTGCCACCCCCGAGTCCATCAATGATGCCACCCGGCCGATCCATCTCGTTGGAGGTCTTCCTCTTTTTCTCTGACCCTCCACCCTACCCAGCATGACATCCTTCTCCAACGATTGTTTCCTCCGGACTACATGTCCAAACTAGGAGAGACGAAGCTTAGCCATCCTGGCCTCCAAGGAGCACTCTGGCTGCACTTCTTCCAAAACAGATCTATTGGTTCTCCTGGCAGTCCATGGCACCCTCAGTATTCTCCTCCAACACCACAACTCAAAGGCATCAATTCTTCTACGATCCTCTTTATTCACTGTCCAGCTTTCGCATCCATATGAGGCTATTGAAAACACAATGGCCTGGGTCAGGCGCACCCTAGTCCTCAAGCTGACATCTCTGCTCTTCAATACTTTAAAAAGTTCCTGTGCAGCAGATTTGCCCAGTGCAATACGTCGTCTGATCTCTTGACTGCTACTTCCGCGAGTGTTGATAGTTGATCCAAGAAGAATGAAGTCCTTGACAACTTCAATCCTTTCTCCATTGATAAGAATGTTGTTTATTGGTCCAGTGGTGAGGATTTTTGTTTTCTTGACATTGAGATGCAATCCATATCGAAGGCTGTGCTCTTTAATCTTCATAAGTAAATATTTCAAGTCCTCTTCACTTTCAGCGATCAAGGTTGTATCATCTGCATATCGCAGGTTGTTAATGAGTCTTCCTCCAATCCTGATGCCACGTTTTTCTTCATAGAACCCAGCTTCTCGTATTATTTGCTCAGCATACAGGTTGAACAAGTATGGTGAAAGAATACAACCCTGTCTCACACCTTTCCCAATTTTAAAACTTTCAGTGTTCCCATGTTCTGTTCGAACAACTGCTTCTTGGTCTAGGTACAGATTTCTTAGAAGTACAATTAAGTGTTCTGGAATACTCATACTTCTCAATGTTGTCCATAGCTTGTCATGATCCACACAATCAAAAGCCTTTGCGTAGTCAATAAAGCACAGGTAAACATCCTTCTGATATTCTCTGCTTTCAGCCAAGATCCATCGGACATCAGCAATGATATCTCTCGTTCCACGGCCTCTTCTGAATCCAGCTTGAACCTCTGGAAGTTCTCTGTCAATGTATGACTGTAGCCGTTTCTGTATTACCTTGAGCAAAACTTTGCTTGCTTGAGATATCAAAGAGATTGTCCGATGATTTCCGCATTCCGTTGGGTCACCTCTCTTTGGAATGGGCACAAACATTGATCTCTTCCAATCAGTCGGCCAGACAGTTGTCTTCCAAATTTCCTGGCAGAGATGAGTGAGTGCCTCCTGTGCTGCCTCACTTTCCTGAAAGACCTCAATTCTTATTCCATCAATTCCTGGTGCCTTGTTCTTTGCCACTTCTTTCAATGCATTTTGGACTTCCTCTCTGAGTATCATTGGCTCTTGTTCATATGGTATCTCTTGAAATGGTTGAACATTAACCATTTCCTTCTGGTACAATGGCTCTGTGTATTCCTTCCATCTTTTCTTGATGCATTCTGCATCATTCAATAATTCAATAATAAAAGATATTATAGTTCCACAATTGAACTAATAATAAATATATAATTTTAACACATTTAAATATTTATGTTTCATGCACTTACCAGTTTTAAGTTAAGCTGAATTTTAAACCCTTGCAGTGTTACTTGTGACATTTTTAACTATTTGAGAAGAACTTAGATGTGGAACTAACATAAATCTCTGTAACAGTATATAGGTGTTGGTAAGTGCTGTGAAGTCAGTGCCGACTGATAGCGACCTTATGCACAACAGAACAAAACATTGCCTGGTCCTGTGCCAATCTCACAATTATTTCTGTGCTTGAGTGCATTGCTGCTACCACTAGTTCAATTCATCCTCTTTTTCGCTGACCCTTCACTTGACTAAGCATGATGTCCTTATCCAGGGACTTGTCCCTTGTGATAATATGTCTGAAGTATGGGAGATGAAGTCTGACTGACTATCCTGACTTCTAAGGAACATGCTGGCTGTACTTCTTCCTGCACAGAGTTATTTGTTCTTCCATTGTGCTTTTAATATTCTTCTCCATCATCCTAACTAAATGCATCAGGAATAAGTGGATAAAATATAGAGTTATTATGTTTATTAAGGTCCCAGGTTACACATGTATTTCAACATGTCTCAGTGATGAGTGGATTGTTGCAGATATGTTCTCTCAGAAATATTGTCTTAGTCTCTTCAGGGGGCCTTAAAAAAAAAAGGCTCAATCAAAACAGTGGCTTCTGAAGGGATCTGCTTGGACAGTTCATTTCAAGGCATAAAGGTCAGCTCAGATAGTTATGCGACTGTGTTTTGGAATTCCAAAGTGGACAATCATGGGAGCTTATTGGAAAGAAGTTTTAGGAAAATTGAAAACTACATAGATGAGGAAAAGGCCAAAATTGCATTGAGCTGTTTTTCTTCGAATCAGATCAACACACTTGTTATTCGTTGAGAATAACAAGAGCTATGGGAATTTCATCAGGAAGTCTTACTCAATCCACCTTATAGCTCTCTGATCCTGTACTTTTAGAGCTTTTTTGTTTACAAAACTCAAAAAACATTTCAAAGGAACATGATTTGAGTCCCTCAAGGATGCCAAAATGCTATTTTGACTTGGTGTAAATTGAAGAACATATAATTCTTTGGGTAATGGTTAAAATGGAAACACTGCCTTCAAAAGTATATAAACATAGATGGAGGATACATCAAGAAACAGTAGCTTCATATTTGACACTTTTGTTTGATAAAGGTTACTATGCTGTTGTAGCAATACTTTTTGGCTTACTCTCATATTATGAGATCAATGAGTTAGTTGTAAATTAATACTTCTATGGAGAGTTCAGGTTTCTTTCTGGGCCAAGAATCTCAGCAGACACACACATATATATAATAGGTGATAAAATCTTATGGGTCACTAAAGTACATATGGTTCAATTGTCATGTAAATGTCCCACTCTAATAAAATCCGAGTGTGGTGCTGTAACATCAGTATGGGACTGTTAACTACAAGATCAGTTCAAACCCACAGCTGCTCTTCAGACACCCTATACAGGGTCACTGTGAGTTGGAGTCAATTCAATGGCATTTAACAACAATAATAAAGTAAAGGTCTGAATTTGGCATTTTGGTTTGATTTTAGTTTCTGGGATGACATAAGAATATGAAACCTATTATTTATGCCAGACACATAAAACATATTACCCAAGCTAAGAAGAACCATTTTTTTCAGGATTGGTTCATATTAAAGAGTGAGTTTTAACAGCCTGGAGCACAAATAAACCAGCTTGAGAAGGAGTATCGATCAGGGAAGATTGCAGCATTGGAGCTGACTGGAAAGCACACTTTGCTACTCAATTAGAATCCAATCCAGCAGCAAGAAAACTAGGGAAATTCCTGAAGAATACATAACAAAACATATTTAAGGTATAAAGAGTACATACTGTCAGGAGGGATCAGTCCCTGGAGAAGGGACTGGCAAGGTGGAGAGTCAGAGAAAAAGAGGAAGACCCCCCAGCAAGATGGATTGGTAAAGTGGCAGTATCAATGAGCTCAAGCTTGGCAACAATTGTGAAGTTAGCCCAGGACAGGGCAGTAGTTCATTCTGTTGTTCATATGGTCGTTATGATTCAATACCAACTTGATGGCACCTAATAACAACAAATTTCAATAAAATGACTGTACTTTAAATTAGGTATTATAAAGGGAAGGAAAAAATTAATGAACTCTCAGGAGAATTATTTATATGAGACTCTTCGATTTCTTTGCTCTTGTTTGACTTTTTACTAGACAGTGAGGTAAAACAACATGTGGTTTCTTCATATACGGAACGAAAATCTGGATATTTTAATTTGTGTTTCATTTGACTAATGATATAGTACCAGTACTAAGTATAGTTTCTCTTGCTAAATTTCCCATGAGATATAAAAAGAAACTCATGAGGTCTTAGCAATTTGAAGGTAGCGTAGCGATTACAAGTTGGGCTACTAACTCAAGGTTAGCTGTCTGAAACTACCAGCTGTTTCACAGGAGAAAGATGAGGTTTTCTGCTCCTGTAAATATTTACAGCCCCAGAAACCCTATGCAGAGTCACTGTGAGTTGGAACCGACTCCACAGCACACCATGAGCACCACCACCACCTCAGCAGTTAGAAATACTTGCTTTTTTATCTTACTGTGGCTGTGTACTGTCAAGTCAATTTTGACTCATAGCATCCTATAGGTGAGAGTAGAACTGCCCCATAGTGTTTCCTAGGCTGCAAACTTATAGAAGCAGATTTCTACGTCTTTTCTTCAGCAGAAAGGCTGGTGGGTTTAAGCCACCCAGCGTTAAGTTGGCAGCTGAGTGTTTAAACATTGTGTCATCAGTGCTCCTAGTTTATGTAGGCAGAAGCCAAGTTATTTAGACAAGGGGAAGGAGGGACACTGCCTTGGTGGCATTAATAAAATATGTTCTTGTTAAGTGTTATTGAGTCAGTTCTAACTCATAGCAACCCCTATATATGTTTTCAAGGAGCAGCTAGTGGGTTTGAACTGCCAAACTTTTGGTTCTCAGTTCAGTGTTTAGCCTATAGTACTATACCAATATACTCATTTACAATTAACGCTTTTATTTTTATCTTTTCTATACTGGTTTCTCAGGATCTCTGGTAGCGTAGTGGTTATGAATCAGGCTGCGAGCCAAAAGGTCAACAATTCAAAACTACCAGCTGTTCCATGGGAGAAAGATGAGGCTTTCTGCTCCCATAAACATTTACAGCCTCGGAAACCCTATGCAGGGTCGCTATGAGTTGGAACCGACTCCACGACACATAACAACATAATGGTTACTATATGAACACAGATAAAACTAAGCCCACTGCTGTTGTGTCTATTCTGACTGACAGCCACCTTATTAGAAAAATATAATTGCTTCAACTTTTCAGTTAGCCACCCAGTGCTTAGCCCACAGCACCAACAGAGTTCCTTATGAACAGTGAGTATTGTTGTTCCTGTAAAGTGCCATTGAGTCAGTACAGATTAATAGAGACCTTGCATAGAGTTGCTGAGGAATGGCTGATGGATTTGAACTGCTGCCCAATGCTTATCCAACAGCTCCACATCAGGACCCAGGGAAGAGAGATGCTATTGTTGAGTGCCATTGAGTCAGTTCCAACCCATAGCAACCCAATATACAACAGAACAAAACACTGCCCAGTCCTGTGCCATCCTCACAATTGTTACATTTGAGTCTACTGCTGCTGCCATTGTGTCAATCCATCTTGTTGGGGGTCTTATTCTTTTTTTGCTGGTCCTCCATTTTTCCAAGAATACTGTCCTCCTTCAGAAACTACTCCCTTCCTATAATATGTCCAAATTATGACACAGGAAGTCTCACCATCTTGATTTCTAAGGAGAATTCTGGCTGCACTTCTTCCAAAATATACTTGTTTTTTTTCTGGAACTCCATGGTACTTTTAATGTTATTCTCCAACACCATAATTCACATG
This sequence comes from Chrysochloris asiatica, assembly GCF_000296735.1. Lineage (NCBI taxonomy): Eukaryota > Metazoa > Chordata > Mammalia > Afrosoricida > Chrysochloridae > Chrysochloris > Chrysochloris asiatica. Next base: position 3,272,238 of record NW_006408632.1, read on the forward strand.
CACCAATTCTTTCTACTGCTGTCTTCTTTATTCATTGTCCAACTTTCACATGCATATGAGACAATTAAAAATACTTCGGTTTGGGTCAGACTCACCTTAGTACTCAAGCTGACAGATTTGCTGTTTAACACTTTAAAGAGGTCTTTTGCAGCAGAATTGTCTAATGAAATATGTCATTTGATTTCTTGACTCCAGTTTCTATGAGTTGATTGTGGATCCAAGCAAAATGAAATCCTTGACAACATCTTTTCTCCACTTATCATGCTATTTATTGGTCTAGTGATGAGGATTTTTGTTTTCTTCACAATGAGATACAATCCACCGTGAAGACTGTAGTCTTTGATATCCATCAGTAAATATTTTAAGTCTTCTTTGTTTTCAGCAAACAAGGTTATATTATCTGCATATTGCTATTGTTAATGAGTCTTCTTCCATTCCTGATGCTAAACTTTTCTTCAGATAATTCAGTTTCTTGCATTATTTGCTCAGCATACATACTGAACAAATATGGTGAAAGTATATAAACCTGCCACAAACCTTTCCTGGTCTTTGAAACATTGAGTATCCCCTTGTTATCTTTTAACAACTATCTCTTGGTCTCTGTACAGGTTCCTCATGACCACAATTTAGTGTTCTGGTATACCCATTCTTTGCAATGCTATCCATAGTTCGTCATGATTTACATAGTGAAAAGCCTTTGCATAGTCAATAAAGCATAAGTAAACATATGTCTGGTATTCTCTGCTTCCAGCCAAGATTCATCTGACATCAGCAGTGATATCTCTAGTTCCCTATCCTCTTCTGAATTCAGTTTGAATTTCTGGAAGTTCCCTGTCAATGGATTATTTCAACCATTTTCTAATTATCTTCAGCAGATAGTCTTTATAAAAACTTAGGCCTATTTTTTAGTGATTTGTATAGCAGATACAGCTTAAAGATAAAAATAATTCCTAGACACAGGGATGATTATTCTAGTTCGACAGTAATGCTATCATGCTGATTATAATGCTTTAAACTTTGCAGACTGTTTTAATTTTATTTGTATACATATTTGACAGTTTTATTGCTTACTCAATATACAGTTGGGGACTGAAAGATTCCAAGAAAAAAAAACATTATTATTTTTTTTTTTAAAGAATGAAATTGCATACTTCCTAACATCTGGTAATCTATGATTATTTCCTTTCCCACATGTCTGTTCTTTTAAAAATGGTGTTTACAAAGGAGTCCTGGTGTGGTGCTGTGTGTTAATGTGCTGGACTGCAAAGCTGTTTGAACTGCAAGATCGGCAGTTCAAGTTCACCAGTCACTTCTCAGAAAACATACATAGGGTTGCTAGGGTCAGAACTGACTTGATGGTACTTAGCAACAACAACAGCAAAAACATATAAAACAGCCTGATACTGGTACAATGAAAGATACACAGATCAGTAGAACAGAATAGAGAACCCAGAAGTAAATCCATCCACAGTCAGCTGACCTTTGACAAAGGGCCAAAACACATTAAATGAGAAGAGATAGTCTCTTCAATAAATAGTACTGACAAAACTAGAAATCGATTTGCAGAAGAATGAAACCAATATGTCACACCATATGTAACAACAAACTCAATATGGATTAAAGACCTAAATGTAAAACCTAGAACTATAAAGATCATCAATAAAAAAATGGGGACAAATTTAAGGACCCACTAATACATCGCATACACAAACTACCAAACATTGCAAAAAGCATGCAAGCAATAGAAGACTAATTAGATAAGTGGGACTTACAACAATTTTGAAACTTATGTGTATCAAAAGATTTCACTAAAAGAGTAAAATGGGAGCCAGCATACTGGATAAAAATTTTTGCACTGACCTATCAGACAAGGGACTAATTTCTAAAAAATTTTAAAAACTACAATACCTATACAAAAAAAAAGACAACCCAATTAAAAAATGGGCACAGGGCATAAATTTCACCAAGGAAGACATTCAGGAAGTCAACAAACATATGAAGATATGTTCATAATTATTAGCTACTGTTGTTGTTGTTAAGTGCTGTTGAGTTGATTCTGACCCATAGCAACCCTGTATAGGGTTTCTGAGGAACAGCTGGTGAGCTTGAACCACTGACCTTGCAGTTCAAATGGCTTTGCAGTCTGGCCCATTAACCCAAAGCACCACACCAGGACTCCCATTAGGCATTATTGTTGTTGTTAAGTGCCATCAAGTTGATTCTGACCCATAGCGACCCTGTATAGGGTTTCCAAGGAGCAGCTGGTGAGCTTGAACCACCGACCCTGCAGTTCAAATGACTATGAAGTCTGATGCATTAGCCCACAGAGCCACACCAGGACTACCATTAGCCATTGTTGTGATGTGCTGATTTAGAGAGGTGCAAATGAAAACAACAATGAGATCTCATCATCTTACATCAGCATTAACAGCAAAGTTCAAACAAGCAGAGGGCAACAAAATGCTTGTGAAGGTGTGGAAAGACTGGGGCACACCTACATTGCTGGTGGGGCTGTAAAATTGTTCTACCACTCTGAAAAATGGTGTGGATCTTTCTCAGAAAGTTGGAAATAGTAATACTTTATGATTCATAAGAAATACGAGCCAGAACATGAGCAGATATATGCACACCAATGTTCACTGCAGCACTATTTATAAGAGCAACAAATTGATGCAACACTGGAGGCACTCATTCATCTATACCAAGAAATTTGGAAGCCAGTTATCTAACTGATTGAAAGAGTTCCGTATTTATGCCCATTCCAAAGAGTGGTGTCCCAACAGAATGTGGAAATCAGGAAAATTTTGCTAAAGTCAATTTAAAAATGGATGCAATAGAACATTGATAGGCAACTCCAGAGGTTGAAGCCAGATTCAGATGATGATGTCAAATGAGGGATATCTGTGCTGATGTCAGACTGAACTTGGCTGAAAGCCAAGATTACCAGAAAAAGGTTTACCTATGTTTTATTGACTCTGCAAAGTCTTTCAACTGTGTGGATCATGACAAGATATAGACAAAATTATGGAGAATGGGTATTCCAGAACACTTAATTGTGCTCATGAGGAATTTGTATATAGGCAGTCATTCTACCAAAACAAGGGGACACTGAATGGTTTAAAAGTAGGAAAGGTGTGAGCTAGGGTTGTATTCTTTCACCATGATTATTCAATCTATATGCTAAGTAAATAAACTGAGAAACTGGATTATATGAAGAAGACCACGGAATCAGAATTGGAGATAGACTCATTAACAATCTGCGATATGCAGGTGTGTATACAACCGTGCTTTCTGAAAGCCCAGAAGACCTAAAATACTGATGAAGATCAAAGACCACAGCCTTAATGTAAGGCTTATTCCTCAATGTAAAGGGGTTATTCCTCAATGTAAAGAAAAAAAAAAATTCTCACCACTGGACCCATAAATAACATCATGATAAATCAGAAAAGACTGAAGTTGAGGAAGTATTTCATTTTGCTTGGATCTTCTATCGAAATTCATAGAAGCAGCAGTCAAGAAATCAAATGGTATATTGAATTAGGCAAATGTACTGCACAAGGCTTCTTAAAGTGTTCAAGGGCAAAGATATCAGTCTGAGGACTAAGGTGTGTCTGGTTCAAGACACGGTATTTTCACAAATCTCATATGCATATGAAAGTTGGACAATTAATAAGAGCTGATGCATTTGAGTTATAGAGTTGGAGAAGAATAGTTAAAGTACCATGGACATTAGAAGAGCATACAAATATATTTTAGAAGAAGGACAAACAGAATGCTCCTTGATGGCTGGGATAGTGAGACTTTGTCTCTCATACTTCAGTCATAGTCATATAAGGAGAAAACAGTCCCTGGAGAAGGTTATCATGCTTTGTGAAATGTAAGGTCAGTGAAAAAGAGTCAGCCCCCCAATGAGATTGTTGGCAGAGTGGCAATAGCAATGGGCTCGTGTTTATCCATGATTGTGAGGTTAGCAAGGGACCTGGCAGTGTTTTGTTCTGTTGTCATAGGGTCACTATGAATCCTAACCGACTGGATGGCACCCAACAACAACTGTAACATCCTTTTCCTTTGCAAGTATACGAAGCGAAATCGTCTTTTAAGGTCCTTGGGCAATACAAACAACTTGGCTCCTCTTCTAACCTGAAGACTTGCAGTTCAAATCCACCAGCAACACCATAGAAAAAAGGACCTGGTAACCTGCTGTGCATAAGGTCTCTATGGGTCTGTACCGAATTGATGGCACCTAACAACAACAACATCCTGCTTCTAGAAATACTACAACCCAAAAAACTCTGTAGAAGAACAAATAAGATGGCAGATCGGGTGTAAGTGCAATGAAGAACTCCGCCAACAACAACATAGAATACCTGACCAAGCAGGCTCAGGGGATGGTCCCAGAACTCTGAACCACAGAGAGAGGAATATTTAGAAGGTTGGAAGGCTTACAGCTGGGGGAATTTGAGGCAGAAGCAAGAAATCCATTGCATTCTAGTCCGGGATGCTCAGCTGCTCTGGGAGTCGCCATCTTGGGTGAGATCAAGCAGGGGAAGGATGGGAGTGGCCACAGATGCCTGGCAGAACCACAGAGATAAAGGTGTGGACATTCTTTTCTTTTGGTAGCTGTTCACTGTTCCCTTGCTGTCTGCGCAACTCCATTCGGGTAGCTATAGGGGTGCCTGATCTAGTGAGCACCCCAGCCCCACCGTCTGAGGGTTCTACTATGCATGCTCACAGATCTCCTCAAAATTTAAAAAGACAGTTTACAATTACAACCCAATAGCCACAGCCAGCCCTGAACTGTTTACATTTAGAAACAAGGCCTGAACGGGGATTGTGGAGTGGGACAAGCAGACAAAAAAGGAAATAAGCCGAAAATTAAATCCTAAGTTACATCTAAACGACCAACAATGGCATCTTGAAATTTCTCTAGAAGAAGAGTGAAAAGGGAAGCCCATTTCCTGATCACATCTACCTGGAGGCAATCAGAAAGCTTATAAAAAATATCAAAATACATTCCCATCTAAGTATTAAGGCTGCAGATAACCCCTGAATATGCCTAAAAAACAGAAGCAGATGACCATATCTGCACATGTCCAGAAACAAGATAAAGTGACTGAGGCAAATGAGCTGGAAGTAGACCTACACTCCATACTGGAAGATGGGCAGGCTTTGGAAATGCCAGAGAAGGAATTCAGAAAAATGATTATAAAATGTATCAAAACACTATGCAATGGAGTTGAGAAAAATAAGGAAGAAGTCAGGAAAGAGATACAGGAACAATCAAATAAGATAGATACAGCATTGGAAACAATTCAAAACCTATAGAAAGAGGCTCAAATGATTAATAATAGAATATCAGAAATGGACAATACACTGAAAGGGCAAAGGAATAGAATTGAAGAGATAGAGGCCAGAACTAGTGAGCTAGAAGATAAATCTCTCAACACTACTAAGATAGAAGAACAAACACAAAAAAGGATAAAGAAATCTGAAGAAGGCCTTCATGTTGGATAACATGAACAGGAATAATATAAGAATTATTGACATTCCAGAACATGAACAATCACACAAGTCCACAGAGGAGATAGTTGAAGAGCTTCTGGAAGAAAAATTTCCTCACATCCTGAAAAGTGAAAAGATATGCATTCAAGAAGCTCAACGAACCCCAGGATGGATAGACCCTAAAAGACAATCACCAAGACACATAATAATGAAGCTCTCCAAAATCAAAGATAAAGACAGGTTCTTGAAAGCAGCTAGGGAAAACAGAAATATAACATATAAAGGCAAGCAAATAAGATTAAGCTCAGATTTCTCAACAGAAACCATGCAGGCAAGAAGGCAATGGGGAGACATATATAAAACCCTGAAAGAAAAAAACTGCCATCCAAGAATCCTCTACCCAGCAAAGCTGTCAATTAAATACAATGGTGTAAACAAAACATTCCAGGATAAACAGAAGCTATGGGATTTTGCCAAAGCCAACTCTGCTATGAAAAACATCTTAAAGGAAGTTTTGTGGACTAAGAACTAACAAGAACACACAACAACTACAGAATGACATACATGGCAACATCAACCTGAACTCAGTTGACAAATGGAAGAGTCAAGAACAGAATAAAATTATAAGAACAGAAGATCTGGGAGTTCAGTCCATGATCAAAACAATTACACTGTAAAAAAAAGGTAAACACAGAGGAACAGAGATCCAGGTGGTGGGAAGGTCAGGTAGATTACTGGATAAAATAGACTGTCTTAAATGGAGGGAAGAACTAATGGAATATAAGGTAACCACAATGGGGTTGGGGTGGGGGGCGTTATTTTGGGTGTTGGGGAGGGCAATACAAGAAGGGGGGAGGAGGCAGAAGAACAAGATAGATAGGGGAACACTGAGACGGGTTTGCATGGCCTAGTGGGACAGAGGTAAATAGTAATGCATATTTAACCTTGGAACAACAGGGCTCTGGGATACAGGGATCTAGGTATAGCTTGAAGAGGGTAAATAATACTAAAATCCTTGACTGCCTTATGAATATTAGTTTCCCTTGCCTACTATTGTAAAATAGACACTTGAGTGGTATAGAAAGGAAGGTTGGGAAACATGGTTACAGAAAACTTGGAAGGTACCTTTAGCCTATAGCTAGCTAATTGGAAAACCTAAAGGGGTTCTACAACTTTCCCAGTGAAATAGGCCTCATTCAAAGCTTTTACAGAATATAGAACCTTATGTGGAATCCTGAGTCTCATCCACAATCTTATGAGGTAAGACATTCCCACTAGAAAGGACAAGCAGACTGGAACAGCTACAGTGACAGAAGATACATCTTCATGCTGAACCTGACCTATACTCAGAGTGGTAGTTACTCTAAATACCAACAAAGAGGGAAAGAGTCTTCAAATCAAGTATCAATGCTATCTGTTCTGTACACAGGGTAGATAGGGATGGGCAACTTAGACATTGGCTACCTAAAATGAGGGGGCAATAGAGGCACGAAGTGACTGACTTACAAGGTTTCATGAGGGTGTTTAGTTTAAGAGTATTGGGGGAAAGAAACAGTCCCCAATGGATAGCTGTCATCTTGTCTGAATGGGTCTGGTGAAAAAAGATGGGCATAAGATGCGTAAGATTCAATAGTGAATAACTGTTATCATGACTAATCGTGATTGTCACAATTGTAAAGGTAGATGTTTTGTAACAAAAAAGTGGCAGTGGTTGATCTTACAGTCCAGAAACAGAGGACCCTAGGACCATCAAGAGAGGAATGAACAAGCAGAATGCAGGACCTTATCCAGAGATGGAGGCAGAGATGGGGCATGGAGAGGGGGAACAACTGAGGATGCTAGATTCATGGACTAAGAAGAGTAGGACTAAGAGCTGGTGTCCAGGAGCTGACTTGCAGAATATGCCCTTTGGAGATGTAGGTCATTATATATGCCTGAGTGGTAAACAAAAAAACCCCAAAAAACTCTGTAGAGCAGTTCTATGTTATACTACATAGATCGCCATAAATTGGAGTAAGCTTGACAGCAGTGGGTTTATTTTACTGGTTTATTATTTATTATTTTTTTTTTTTTGGTTTATGGAACTTTTAGAAATTATATGATCTAATCCTTTATTTTCAAAGCTGGAAAGGCTGAGAACTATGAGGTGCACTGAGTTTTCCTGTATTTTAATGGAACTGATGATTAGTCACCTAACAGACTAATGTCTTACTACTCAAAGTGTGGTCTGCAGACCACTTTTCATGACCTTGGAAGGTGAAGATAATTGAGGCAAAATTCTCCATCCTTAGTAAGGTATTGATTAAGAAATAAACCGAGCTTATGTTATACTATTTAATATATTTTTATTATTTTATGAGCACATTTTTGTTTTTCAAACATTATTTTTTCAATTTCAAATAATTTATGATTAGCTCAGACAATTTTTAGAGCCATTCATTTTTAGTAGAGAAAATCTTGGAGTGCAAATAGAAATTTATGATATACATCCATCTGCAACTAAAAAGTTGCCTGGCAGGTATCATCAAGTTCTTTATCCTTTAAAAAAAAACACACACACACACACAAAAAACCTCTTGTTCTTTTTGAATGGGTGTCTGTCACTGTCTGGCCCTGGGAATCAAGACACTTGCATTTTAAATTTATTTCTGTTGCTCACTCATCTTTGGAAAGTCACTTCAGATATCTCTGGCTTGGTTTCCTCAGTTATAAAATACCTATTTTTTTTTTTTCTCCTCTAAACATCAAAGTGTGGGGTGTGATCAAATGCATAATCTTGCACTATCATCAATATGATTTTATTATGATAATAGCAAATCTTCAGCACACGACATAAACACTTTTGAATAGGAATTTCTATGTTAATATCTTTGGCTATAATAGAAAGTAAGATCCATTTTCTTAAAAGTTAAAAACACTGAGAAAATTTCTGAGTGGTTGTTGATATCATGTAGGTTTCATTATTAACGATGTATGTACAGGCCATTATATTTTCTTAAGAAATACTCTAAAGACTTCCGGTTTGGGGGAAGGAGAAGTGGAGACAGGCAGTGGAGGCTTCCCAGCAGAGGTGTGAAAAATACAGAGAAAGCGTTTTGCCAGAACAGTTCCAGAGCTTTAGATCTAATATAAAGTGGGGGGAATCAATTTATGGCATCTGCCGGTGGAGAAATCTCACTGTGGCAGGAATAAATGGAAATTTTGGAATCAACTGAGACACTCCCTGTGGCCCAAAGCTTGGGTGAAGATCATAGGGAGGGGCCACAGCCAGCCTGATACAGTGCAAGAGCCACTGAGCCACTTGTGGAAAAAGAGGTGTGATGACTTTTTTTAATAAGTTTTCTTTCCTCTTCTCCCCTTTTGCACCCTCTCTACCCAAGCCAGGCATCTTCAGGTGAGTGGGAGTACACCCCCAAAAGGGTCCAGTGTTGCCTCCACAAGATTCAATTTTCCCTCGGCGCAAAGAGGAAATCCATGAAAGCCCCAGTGGTCCACAAACTAATCCTTTGGCTGCTTCTTATGACGTTTGACTCTGGGACTTACCCCTAAAATTGACTCTCTTAATTGGACAGGAGTCTTTATTCCTGCATTACCTAACAAGAGACAGCAGGATTGGCCACACAGCCAAACCATATTCGCACCTTGTAAAACCCCAACATAAAAGGCAAGAACCAACACCAATTATTATATACTTATAGCCCAGCTCTCAGCCTTTTTAATCCTTATTAAACATTTTTGCACTGTTAAAACAATTTTTTTTTTTTTTTTAGAATTATGCTGTGCATATACAGATACCTAACCGATACTCAAAGATAAAAATTGTGAACAATCTTTCTTCCATTCATCTCTCAATATCTATCTGTGCACTTCCATGGCAGAGGATGGGGGAGGGGCAGAGCAAATGGACACCCCCACCCACATCTGGAAGTTTCTACTGTGTACACACAGTGACCTGCTCAGCAAAGGCTACTGCACAGTCAGCTACAGTTTTGTTTTTGTTTTTGTCTCTGATTTATATTGTTTCTGTTTTTGGTCCTTTTGGTCTCACTTTTTTTTCCCCTGAGAGTGGAAGCTTTCTCTCTTTATGTTACCCAAGAAGAAACAGCAATTGAGGCCATATAGCAAAGCTACAAGCCTACCCATAATATTTCTCCACCCAGATAGGAGACAATACCAGGTGCTACGCATTACATAGAGCCAAACCTGCTACAATAACTAGCAGTTGAGTAATAAGTGACATGAAAGGAGGAGCCTATCCCCAGATCACATCTAACTAGAGACACTCACTACACTTAACAGAGCAGCAACATACATTCATATCATCATTGAAAACAAATATAACTACTGAAAATGTTCAAGAAACAACAACAAAAGATCTCAGCACATGTCCAGGAACAGAAAAGAGTAGTTGAGAAAAATGAGGTAGAGGCAGAAATAGGCTTCCCATTAGAAGAAGAGCAGGCTTTAGATCTCCCTGAGAAGGAATTAAGAAGAAAGAAATGGAAACAAATCCAAATGCTTCAGAGAAGAAGAGAGGAGGAAAATAAAGAATTCAGAAAAATGCTACATTAGCAATGAAACAAGATAGATACAGCATTGAAAAAAATTCAAAACTTGCAAAAAGAGGTCCAGATGATTAATAATAAAATATCAGAAATGGAGAATACACTGAAAGGGCAAAGGTGTAGAATTGAAGAGATGGAAGCCAGAATCAGTGGGCTGGACCACAAATGTCTCAATACTGCTAAGATAGAAGAGCAAGTAGAAAAAAGGATAAAAAAATCTTGAGAGTCTAAGATTCATGTTGGATAATGGGAAGAAGAATAACGTTAAGAATTACTGGCACTCCAGAACAGGAAGAATCAGAGAAGTACACAGAGGAGATAGATGAACTCCTGGAAGAAAATCTTCCTAACATCTTGAAGGATGAGAAGATAACATTCAAGAAACAGAACAAACCACAGGAAGGATAGACTCCAAAAGGAAATCACCAAGACATATCATAATCAAGCTCTCCAAAATCAAAGACAAGGAGAGAATCCTAAAAGCAGCCAGGGAAAATAGAAGTGTTACTTAAAAAGGCAAGCAAATCAGATTGAACTTTGACCTGTCAGGAGAAACCATGCAGGTAAGAAGGCAATGGGAGACAGACATAAAACCCTAAAAGAAAAAAACTGCCAACAAAGAATCATCTATCCAGCAAAGCTGTCAATCAAATATGAAGGTGTAATAAAAACATTACAGGATAAACAAAAGGTAAGAGAGGATGTCAGAGCTAATCCAGCACTTCAAAACATCCTAAAGAGAGTTCTTTGGACTGAAAACCAATAAGGACAGACAATAACCAGAGAATGACAGATGTGGCAACACCACACAGCAGAACTCAGTCAACAGATAGCACAGTCCAGAACAGAACAAAATTACAACAACAAATTCAGAGGACCTGGAAGGTCAATCAAAGATAAAAATAATGAAAATGTCAAAGAAGGGAACAATTAAGGAATAGAGATTCAAGTGGTGAGAACGTCAGGTAGATTGCAGGATACAACAGACTGTTTTAAATGGAGGGAAAAATTAGTAGATTACAGGGTAACCTCAGAGAAAGTTAATACTTCACAACATACCATGAAAATGAAAATCCAAGTAGAAAAGGGAAACATTAAAACTAAGAAGAAACTCACAAGAAATAGCACAAAACACATGAACTCTGTACAAGAAGGCATGCAGAACAAAGGAATGAGTAGCACCACAAGAAAAATAACATAATGGCAGCAATTAATTCATACCTTTTGATAATTACACTGAATGTCAATGGATTAAATGCACCAGTTAAGACACAGAGAGTGGCAAAATAGATAAGAAAACAGAACCCTTCAATATGCTGCCTGCAAGAGACACAACTTACACACAAAAACAAAAACAGAATGAACGTTAAAGGATGGAAACAAATAAACCAAGCAAACTGCAATCAAAAGCAAGCAGGGGTGGCAATATTAATCTCTGATAAAGTAAACTTGATGGCAAAAACCAGCATAAAAAATAAAGAACACTAAAGGGCCAATTGAACAAGATGACATAAACATAACAAATATGTACACTCCCAATAAAGAGCACCAAGATATATAAAGCAAACCCTACTAGAATTGAAGAAATGAAAAAATTTACAATTATATTGGGATATTTTAATACACCACTTTCAAAAGGGATAGAACAACCTGAAAGAAACTCAACAAAGATACAGAGGAACTAAAAAGCACAATCAACCAACTTGACCACATAGATGTGTACAGAGCATTCGACCCCAAAACAGCACAATACTCATTCTTTACCAGAGCACATGGAACATTCTCCAGTATTGATGATGTGTTAGGCAACAAAACAAGCCTCCATCAATTTACAAACATCAAAATACTACAAAGTAATTTTTCAGACCACAATGCTATAAAACTAGAAATCAACAAAAGGAAGGCCAAAGAAATAAAGTAGGAAACATGGAAATTGTAAACACCAGGCTGAAACGTGAATGGGTAGAAGAAATTAAATGTGAAGTCGCAAAGTTCCTAGAAAGAAATGAGAATGAAAACAAAACATACCAAAATGTTTGGGAAATGGTGAATGCAGTGCTGAGAGGACAATTTATTCCAATAAATGCACACATCCAAAAAGAAGAAAGAACTAAAATTAGTTCATTAACACAGTATCTCCAACAAATTGAAACAGACCAACAAAGGGAATCTAAAGACACCAAAAGAAAAGAAATAATAAACATTAGAGCAGAAATAAATGAGATAGAAAACAGAAAAACTATAGAAAGAATCAACAGGACAAGAAGCTGGTTCTTTGAAAGGATTAATAAAATTAACAAACCTTTGGCAAAACTGACTGAAGAAAAGAGAGAGAAGACACAAATAACACAAATTAGAAACCACATGGGTGATGTCACAAAAAAATCAAAGGAAACAAAAAGGATATTAACATAATACTATGAAGAGTTGTACTCCAACCAATTTGAAAACTTAGAAGAGATGGATACTTTTTAGAAAAACACGACATACTTAACCTTAAACAGAGTGAAGGTGAAAACATGAACAGACCAATAATGAAAAAAGAAATTGATCAGGTCATCAAAAACTCCCAACCAAAAGAAGTCTAGGTCCAGATGGCTTCACTGGTGAGTTTTACCAAACATTCAGGGAAGAGCTTTCATCAATACTACTCAACTTATTCCAGAATATAGGAGAGGATGTAAAATTTCTTAATGCATTTATGAAACAAACATAATTATTGTACCAAAACCAGGGAAGGATATCACTAAGAATGAAAATTATAGACCAATATCCCTCATGAACATAGAGGCAAATATTCTCAACAACTCCTAGCCAACAGAATCCAACAGCACATCAAAAAACAATACATCATGACCAAGTACAATTCATATCAGGGATGTAAAGATGGTTCAACATTAGAAAAACAATCAATGTAATCCACCATATAAATAAGAAAAAGGAAAAGAATCACATGATCATATCAATTGATGCAGAAAAGGCATTTGACAAAATACAACATGCATTCCTGATAAAAACACTCAAAAAGTAGGAATTGAAGGAAGTTTCTCAACATAATTAAGAGCATAGATAAAAAACCAAAAGTCAGCATTACTCTCAATGGACAGATACTGAAAGCCTTCCCTTTGTGAACAGGAACCAGATAAGGATGCCCTTTGCCATCACTCCTATTCAATGTTGTGTTGGAAGTCTTAGCCAGAGCTATATGGCAAGATAGGGAAATTAAAGGCATCCAAAATGGCAAAGAGGAAGTAAAACTCTATTTGCAGACGATATGACCCTATACATTGAAACCCCCAAAGACTCAGTTTAAAAGCTACTAGATCTCGTTGGGAGAGTCAGCTAAATGACAGGGTGTAAGATCAACATACAAAAATCAACTGGATACCTCTATATTAACAATGACAGTGGTGAAAAGGACATTAGGAAAGCAATACCATTTACAATAGTTGCCCAAAGGATGAAATATCTAGGGATAAATGTAACCAGAGGAACAAAGGACTTATACAAAGAAAACTACAAAACACTTCTACAATAAACCAAAAGAGACTTTCAAAAATGAAAGAAAATACCATGCTCCTTGATAGGAAGACTTAACATTTTGAAAATGTCAATACTGCCAAAGAAATCTACACATATAATGCAATCCCAATCCAGATTCCAATGACATTCTTCAAAGAGATGGAAAAAACAATTACAAACTTATATGGAAAGGAAAGAGACCCAGGTTAAGCAAAGCACTGTTAAGAAGAAGAATAAAGTTGGAAGCCTCTCCTTGATTTCAAAATTTACTACACGGCTACAGTGGTTAAAACAGCTTGGTACTAGTACAATGAAAGATACATAGATCAGTGGAAATAATTGAGAATCCAGCAATTAACCCATCCACATACAGCCAACTGATTATTGACAAAGTACCTAAATATATTGCATAGGGAGGGGATAATCTTCAAGAGACGGTGCTAGCAGAACTGGAAAGCAATATGCAAACAATTGAAATAAGCCCTTTACCTCATGACATATACAAAAACCAACTCAGCATGGATTAAAGACCTAAATGTGAATCCCAGAATTATAAAGGCCAGCAATGAAAAAATAGGGACAAATTTGAGGGCTTTAATACAGAGCACACACAGACTACCAAACATTGTGAAAATTACATACAAAAAAAGAAGACAAAATAGATGATTGGGACATAGTAAAAATTAAAAATGTATATGCATGAAAAGACTTCACCAAAAGAGTAAAAAGGGAACCCACAAAATGGGAAAAAGTTTTGCAGTGACACTTCAGACAATGGACTAATTTCTAAAATATATAGGAAACTACAACACCTCTACAAGAAAAAGATTAATAACCCAATTAAAAAATGGTCACAGGACATGAACAGGCACTTCACCAAGGAGGAGATTTGGGCAGCTAACAAACATATGAAGAAATGTTCACGATCAGTAGCCATTAGAGAGATGCAAATCAAAACAACAATAAGGTATTATCTCACACCAGCAATTACAGCAAAGTTCAAAAAGAAGAGAACAATAAATGCTGGCAAGGATGTGGTGAGACTGGGACCCTCCTACATTGCTGGTGGGATGGCAAAATGGTTCAACGACTCTTGAATACAGTATGGCACTTCCTGAGAAAAAGTTGTAAGAAGAAATACCCTATGATCCAGCAATTCCTCTACTTGGCATTTATCCACAAGAAATCAAGCCATATCATGAGTAGATATATGCACAACAATGTTCAAAGAAGCACTATTCACAATAGCAAACAGATGGAGACACAGCCTACGTGCCCATCCATGGAAGAATGAATAAACAAACTTAGGTACATATACATAATAGAATATTATGCTACCTGGAAGAATAACAAGGAAGCTGTAAGCCACCGCATACCATGGATGAACCTTGATGACATTATGCTGAGTGACATTAGTCAGTCACAGAAGGAGAAATACTGCAGGGGACCATTATTGTAAAAGCTTAACAAAATATACTCACACCAAAAGCAAAAAAAAAAAGAAAAAAAAGGAAAGAAAAATCTTTTGTTGGTTTGAATGGGTAAAAGAGGGGAAATAATGTTAAGATGCTTGACTGTCTTATGAATGTTGGTTACCCTTGCCTACTATTGTAAAATAGACACTTGAGGGAGAGAGAAAGGAATAGCCAGAAACATTGCTGTAGACAGTTTGTAAGCCTGTCTTCAGCCTAAAACTGATTGGAATACCTAAAAATGGGGCTAGAACTTGCCCAATGAAAGAGGCTTCCTGCAGAGACTTTGCGTTGCATAAGAACATAGATGGAATCCTGATCCCCAAATAGAATCTTCTGAGGTGGGATATTTCCACTTGAGAAGACAAGCAGACCAGCCTGGAACAGCTAGACAAACAGAAAATACTCCTTGAAAGAAAGACCAGCAGTAAAAATAAAAAACAATAATGGTAGTCTGATTGACTATTACAAGAACAAGCAAGTTGTTCAAGTGGTAGCTATCAAGGCAAGCAATCAAGTCCCTTCAGGACACAACCCTTCAATGACTGAAACTCAAAGGGAATACACAAGCAGGCATGTAATCTTGCTGGTGACCACGTTGGCCTACTGATAAGGGGAAGTGGGGGGAAAACAGTAATGAAGCTGTGAGCTAAGTCCAACCACACTCAATAGACTCCTATCAACCTGGACCATGACCTAAGTGGTCAGCAGTATAGCAAGACCTGGGGAGTCCTGAATCCATGTACAGGGACACAGCCACAGAGGACTAGAGAAGAGAGTGAAGCGTCCAGCTGATATGAAGTGAGGGGTGATGCACAAGAATGCCAATACTTGAAGATAGTACCCTTTTGACCAATGGCTGGGTGATCAGAACTCGACTAGAGGAAGAAAGAAGAGGAAAAAAAGTGTAGTCCACTACACTTTGATGAACTTTACCTATATTTATGGATGTAGTAGCTTAAAAGAGGGAATGAATCTTTACAGAAAAGATCATTCCCAACCACTCTGTACACAGGGTTGACAGAGAAGAGCAATTTAGACACTCACCAGCTGCTCCTTGGATACTCTATCAGGGTCGCTATGGTTCAGGATCAACTTAATGGCAGTTAAAAACAACAACCTAAAATGGGGGGTGGGGGGGGGGAATGGCAACAAAGGCATGAAGTGACTGGCTTATACGTTTTCAAGAATGAGTTTAGTTTGGGAAGGTAGAATCTCCACTGAGTGGTTTTCAACCTGTCTAGATGGGACTCAATGTAAATAAAACAAAAATCCTCACCACTGGACCAATAAACATTCTTATTAATGGAGAAAAGATGAAAGTTTTCCAGGACTTTATTCTTGGATCAACTATCAACACTCACAGAAGCAGCAGTCAAGAAATCAAATGACATACTGCATTAGGCAAATCTGCTCCAAAAGATGTTTTTGAAGTGTTGAAGAGCAAAGATGTCAGCTTCAGAATCAAGGTGTGCCTGACCCAAGTCATGGTATTTTTAGTAACCACATATGCATGTGAAAGCTGGACAGTGAATAAGGAAGACCAAGACCATAGAAGAATTGACTCTTTTGAGTTATGGTGTTGGAGGAGAATATTGAAAATATCACGGGCTGCCAAAAGAACCAAAAGATCTGTTTTGGAAGAAGTGTAGCCAGGGTGCTCCTTGGAGGCCAAGATGGCCAAACTTACTCTCTCATACTTCGGACATGGTATCAGGAGAGATCAGTCACTGGAGAAGGATATCATGTTTGGTAAGGTGGAGGGGCAGAGAAAAAGAGGAAAAACCTAGATGAGATGGATTGGTCAAGTGGCAGCATCAGTGGACTCAAGCGTGGCAACAATAGTGAAGTTGGCCCAGGATTGGGCAGTGTTTTGTCCTGCTGTGCATAAGGTCGCTATGGGTGGTACTGACTCAATGGCACCTAACAACAACATGATGGGACTGGTGAAAGGAGATGGGGTTAAGACTCTTGTGGTTCAACAGTGAATAATTGCTATCAGTACTAATTGTGAGTGTTGCAAATGTAAAGGTAGACGCTTTGTAACAAAAGGAGGGAGTGGTTGATCTTGCAGTTCAGGAGCGGAGGACCCTGGGACCATTAAGGGAGAAAAGTGGAGTGTGGGACCCTATCCAGAGAAGCAGTGACACCAGAGATGGAAGCAGAGATGAAGACATGGAGAGACAAAGCGGCTGGGGACTCTAGATTCAAGGAGGGAGGTGGGGCTGTGTGCTGGCAGCTGGGAGACTGGTGAACAGCATATACCCTTTGGTTGTTTGAATGGTTATATATTCCTGAGAGCTTTGGCCAAAAAAAAAAAAAAAAAAAAAACAGAGGGATTGGAAGCAAATGATGTTGAATGATGATGGATGGAGGTGACTTTTAACCACTGCAATGAAACAAAATATGACAGAATGAATTGTGAGTGTTGCTGACGCTCTCCCATGTAAACTACCACTCAATGCACAATAAAAACTTAAAAAATAAAAATTTTAAAAGTACTCCAATGGGCTAAGTGGGACAGAGGTAAAGAATTATGTATGCATAATCTTTGAACAACAGGGCACTGGGATACATGGATTGAGACATGGTTAGAATGGGGAAAAGGGGGGATATAATGTTAAGATGCTTGGCTGTCTTTTGAATCTTGGTTTCCCTTACATACCATTATAAAATAGACACTGGAAGGGAAGAGAAAGGAATAGACAGAAATATTACCATAGAAAGCTTGTAAGTCAGTCTTCTGCCTATAACATATTGGAACACGTAAAATGGGGCTACAATGTGCCCAACGAAGGAGGCTTCCTGCAGAGCCTCTGCATTACATAAGACCATAGTGGGAATCCTGAACAGCATCCACGATCTTCAGAGGTGGGAAATTTCCACTTGAAAGGACAAGCAGACCAGCCTGGAGTGGCTAGAAGAACAGAAGATACTTCTTGAAAGAAAGACGGACAGGAAAAATACAAAACAATATAGGCAGACTGACTGTTACTACAATAACAAGCAAGTTACTTGCTCAGGAGACATCAAGGCAAGTGGTTGGGTCCCCTCAGTGCAACCCCCCTACCAAGACTAAGACTCAATTGGAATATACTCTCTGATTGATGACCACATTCAACAGACTCCTGTGAACCTGAGTGGAGACTTGGTTGGCAAGCAGTGTGGCAAGACCTGGGAACTCTTCAGCCCAGCGTCAGTGACATAGCCACAGAGGATTAGAGTGGAGAATGAAGCATCCAGTTGATAAGAAGAGAGGGCATATGCACAAGAACATCTACATTTGCAGATAATACTCACTTGACCTGGCTTCAATGACTGGATGATCAGAGTTCAACTAGAAGAAGAAAGCAGAAGAAAAAAATAGTAATCTGATACAATTTGATGAGCTTGACCTACACCTATGGATGCAGTAGCTCAAAAGAGGGAACAAATCTTTACAGTGAGGATCATTTCCACCCCCTCCATACACAGAGTAGACAGGGATGGGCAACTTGGACATTGGCTACCCAAAGTGGGGGGTTGTTGTTGTTATGTGCGGTGGAGTCGGTTCCGACTCATAGCGACCCTGTACAGGGTTTCCGAGACTGTAAATCTTTACGGGAGCAGAAAGCCTCATCTTTCTCCTGTGGAACAGCTGGTAGGTTCGAACTGCTGACCTTGCAGTCCACAGCCCGATTCGTAACCACTACGTTATGAGGGGGGTTATAAACGCAAGAAGTGACTGGCTTACAAGCTTTCAAAAGGGAACCTAGATCCAGAGGGCATGGAGAAAGGTAGAAACTCCACTGAGTAGTATCCAATCTGTCTGGCGGGGCTGATGAAAGGAAATTGTGGATAGGTCTCTTGTGATATAGTAGTGAATAATTGTTATCAGGACTGATTATGAGGGTTGAAAATGTAAATGTAGACCTTTTGTAGCAAGGAGGGGAGTGATTAACTTTGCAGTGTTAAGAGCAGAGGTCTCTGGGACCATCAAGGGAGAAGAGCGGAGAGCAGGACCCCAACCAGAGAAGTAGTGATGCCGGAGATGGAGCTGAGACTATGACGTGGAGAGATGGAGTAGTTGAGGACTTTAGACCCAGAGAGAGAAAGGGTCGTCAAGCCTGACGACCAGGGGGCAGGCTTGCAGGGTATACCCTTTGGTTGGTTGATGATGCATGGAGGGGATTGTAACTATGGCAATGAAACGATATATGATAGGATGAATGTAAAACTAATGTTCTCCCATGTAAACTATCACATAATTCACAATAAAACATTAAAAAAAAAATCAATTGATGATATGGATAGGAGTCTATTCCTGGATCTAATCTGTTCCATTGATAAATTTGTCTACTCTTCCATCAAAACACACTATCATGAAACCCAGGACCCTAGGACCATCAAGGAAGAAGAGCACAAGCGGAATGCGGGGCCTTATTCAGAGAAACAGCTACACCAAAGATGGAGGCAGAGATGGGGCCATGGAGAGAAGGAACAACTGAGGACTCTAGATTCATGAAAAGAAAGGGACAGAGACCAGGTGGCCAGGAGGCAGGTTTGCGGAATGTGCCCTTGGGTTGTTTATTATATATTCCTGAGTGTTTCTGTATACATCCCACAGCACCCTCCCCCCTGCAAAAAAAAAAAAAAAAAAAAAGAAAAAAAAAAAAAAAACAGAGGATGGAAGCAAATACTATTGAATGATGATGCACGGAGGGGACTGTAATCATTGCAATGAAACAATGGTGTAAAGCTGATGCTCTCCCATGTAAACTATCACTCAGTTGAACAAAATTGCTTCTGGGATTTTGTACAGGGTTGCTCGGAAACGACTCTAAGGTACTTAATTGCAACAACAACAGCATCGACTCTCTCGTTCGATTTAGAAAGAATTGATCTCTTTATGATGTTGAGTCTTCCAATCTGTGGCCATGTGACATCTTCCATTTACTTAAACTTCATTCTCTCTTCAGTAGTTTGGAGTTTTCAGTGTATACATCTTGCATATCTTGGTAAAACTTGCTAGTATAATTGTAATTTTAATTTTATTGTCATTTTCAAAAATTGGCTGCTAATATGTGATAATATATTGATTTTTGTATATTAACATTAAATTTTGTAAGCTTACCAAATTCATTGATTAGTTCTAATAATGGTTTCTCAGATTCTTTAGAATTTTATGTTTTAAAAATATTGTTATCTGTGAATAAATATGATTTCACTTCTTTCAATACTGTTAAAAAAACAACAAAAAAAACCCTCCATATCATTGCAATATTTGCTGTTAAAAAAAGTATTCCAAATCATTGTAAAATATGTTGGATAAAGTTTATTCCCAGCTGATTCTCTAAAAATAGGCTTGGATCCTATTATAAAACAGATAGAGATTTTATATAAGTCTTTTTAAAAGGTTTTCTCATGATTCATATTCGGATTTCATCTTCAGTATTTTGTCTGTGTTCATTTTTAGCTTTGCAAACTGACAAAAATGAACAGAAAAAAAATGGTCCAAGTAAAGTGGATCCTTGACGCCATTTGTTGTTATTGTTAGGTGCCATCACTTTGGTTCAGTAGCATAGTGGTTAGGAATCAGGCTTCGAACCGCAAGGTCAGCAGTTTAAAACTATCAGCTGTTCCACAGGAGAAATATGAGGCATTTTTCTCCTGTAAAGATTGACAGCCTTGAAAACCCTGTACAGGGTCGCTATGAGTCAGAACCGCCTCCACGGCACACAGCCACTACCACCACCATCACTTTGGTTCTGACTCATAAAGACCTTATGTACAACAAAATGAAATCTTGCTCATTCCAGCCCCATCCTCACAATCATTGTTATGTGCCTAACATCCAGTTGAGGGGTCTTCTTCTTCTTTCTGACCCTTCACTTTGCCAAAAATGATGTCTTTTTCCTGGAATTGATAACATGTTCAAAGTACTTGAGACAGTTTTCACAATCCTTGCTCTAAAAAGCATTATGGTTAAACTTCTTCTAAGAAAGATTTTATTTTTTGACAGTCCATGGTAATGTTGATATTCTTCTCCAATACCATAGTTCAAATGAATCTATTATTCTCTGGTTTCTCATTCAATGTCTAGCCTTCAAATGCATATGAGACAATTGAAATTACCATAGTTGAGTTCAGACCTACCTTAGTTGCCAAAATCTTTGCTTTTTAACACTTTTAAAAGGTCTTTTGCAGCAGACTGTTGCTGTTGTTGTTAAGTGCCACGGAGTCAGTTCCAACTCTTAGTGATCCGGCCTTGGGTTTTCAATGATGTAAATCTTTACAGGACCAGAAAGCCTCATCTTTCTCTTGTGGAATGGTTGGTGGATTCAAACTGTTGACTTTGTGGTTAGCAGGGAAATGCGTAACTCATTATACCACCCAGAGTCTGCAAACGTTATTTGATTCCTTGACTGCTTCTTCCATGAGCTTTGATTTTGAACCCAAGCAAAATGAAATCTTTGAAAATATTCATTTTTTTCATAATGTTGTTTATTACTATAAACAACAAAACATGGGCAGTTGTAAGGATTTTTTTTTTCCTTTACATTGCTTTGCAATCTATACTGAAGGCTGTATTCTTTGATCTTCATTAGTAAGCAAGGTTGTGTAATCAGTATTACAGGTTGTTACTGATCCTTTCTCTAATCTTGGTGCAATGTCCTTCATATAGTGCAGCTTCTCAAAATTTTACTCAGTGTACAAATTGAAAAAATGATGATATGATTCAACACCGATGCTCACCTTTCTTGATTTGAAACCATTCATTATCCCCTTGTTCTGTTCAAACAACTACCTCTTGGTGTATATACAAAGTTCATATAAGCACAATTACATGTTCTGGAATTCATATCCTTTGCAATTCTATCCATAATTTGTTATTATCCACAGAGTTGAATGTCTTTGTATAGTCAATAAATCACAAGCATCTTTTTGGTATTCTGTTTTCAACTAAGACCCATCTAATGTCAGCAATAGTATCCCTTGTTTTACATCCTCTTTGAATCCAGCTTCAATTTCTGGTAGCTCCCTATTAATGTAATGTTGCAATCATTTAAAAATTATCTTAAGCAAAATTTTATTTGTATGTGATATTAATAATATTGTTTGATAATTTCCATATTCTGTTAGGTGACCTTTCTTTGGAATGGGTACAAACATGGATCTCTTCAATCTGTAGGCCAGGTAGTTATCCTCCAAATTTCTGGCCATAACATGAATCTGTCAAGTTTATTGTACTGCGGTGGTTTGCATGTTGCTGTGATTCTGGAAGCTATACCACCAGTACTTCAAATACCAGCAGGCTCACCTATGGTGGGCAGATTTCAGCAGTACTTCCTTCCAAAGACAGACTAGGAAGAAAGAGAAGAGGAGCACTTCTGATGGATTAGCCATGGAAATCTTAAGGCGGTGAAACATTGTCTGATATAGTGTGGAAGATGAGGCTATCAGGTTGGAAGGCACGTAAAATACTGGGGAAGAGCTGCCTTCTCAAAACAGAGTTGTCTTTAATGGCACTGATGGAGCAAAGGTTTCAGGATCTTTATTTGCTGATGGGGCACAACTCAAAATGAGAAGAAATAACTCCAAATATTCATTAATAATTGGAATGTGGATTATACAAAGAATTAATTAAAAAAAAACTGGACATTGTCAAAAATTATATGGAAATCATAAAGATTGAAATTGACAGGTGTTCGCTATATTGAATTATAGGGTTTAATATCCTGGGAATGACATGTTCAAGAGTGTCACATTCATTGTAAAAAAAAAAAAAAAAATTAAGATCTACCTTGAAATACAATGCTGTCTGTGATATAATAGTATCTGTACACCTAGGAGGAAGAGCAGTTAATGACTTATTCAAATTTATGCACCAACCACCAAAGCCATTGATGAAGAAACTGAAGAACTCTGCCAAGTTCTTCAGTCTGAATTTGATCAGACATGTAATCAATATGCACTAATAATTACGGGTGCTTTGAATGTGAAGGTTGTAAACAAAAATGAAAGACTGGTAGTTTGAAAATATGGTGTTGGTGATAAAAAACAAAGCTGAATATTGCATGATAGAAATCTGCAAGACCAACAATTTATTCTCTGAAAATATTTTTTCAACATAAATGCAATGATACACATTGTCCTCATCATATGGAATACACAGGTATTAAATGAATTACATCTGTGCAAAGAGATGATGAAGAAATTCCGGATCATGTGCAAAAACAAGGCCAGGTATGCTGCAATGAGTTTCGATGACGGGTAAGACTGAGGAATTCGCACTGACCGCCTAAGACAGGCAGCGTCCCTTAAACAAACAATAAATAAGGGGGAATCTGATGCAGACTGTGCAGAACCGGT